>NW_024747794.1:1352500-1519047 GCF_018991925.1 Homarus americanus | reverse complement strand
TGGTGCTTGTGTATTATTCTGGATGTACTTAAATAGTTAGGCACATTAAATTTTAGTTCAGAGAGAAAAACGTATTTTGGCCAAAAATCCTTTAAGGCTATAGACACAATTTTTCTCATTTCGGCCAAAAATGGATTTGTTCAAAATTCAGTATAGGTACTCCTGAATGTGCTGTAAGGATCTGTTAACAAAATTTGATATCTTGATTCTTGTTCAAATGGCTTTTGAAAATGTTCAAATGATTTTTAGAATATTTTAATTACTTTTGCAATGCTAATTACTCGCCACTTATGGGTTTTCGAGGTCATTTCTTGGTGCTTAAGCAGCACATTCAGGAGTACCTATACTGAAATTTTGAACAAAATCCATTTGGCCGAAATGAGAAAATTGTAAGTCTATAGCCTTAAAGGATTTTGGCCAAAAATACGTTTTCTCTCTGAACTAAAATTTAATGTGCAACTATTTAAGTACATCAGAAAATACACAAGCACCAAGAAATGACCTCGAAAACCATAAGTGGCGAGTAATTAGCATTGCAAAGTAATTAAAATATTCTAAAATCATTTGAACATTTTCTAAGCCATTTGAACAAGTTATAATCAAGATATCAAATTTTGGTTAACAGATCCTAAGCACATTCAGGAGTACCTACTGAAAATTTTGAACAAAATCCATTTGGCCGAAAATGACAAAAATGTAAGTCATTAGACTTACCTTTTTGGTGGTTTGGGCCAAAAATTAGATTTTGATGAAAGTCAAAGTATAGGTACTCCTGAGCTTACTGATTATGACTATGTGGTCCACGATTCGATTGCAGAGAAATTAGTGGCCAAAATGACTATGAAAGATTTTACTGACATTTTTCAATGCTCATTACTCATCAACTATGGGTTTCTAGGGTGTGATTTAGGGTTTGTGTGTTATTCTGAAAGTATAATTAGTTAAACCCTTAAATTTCCATTCTGAGGAAAAAGTATATTTTGCCAAAATTTTTGGGCATTAGACTTACCTTTTTGGTGGTTTTGGGCCAAAAATTAGATTTTGCTGAAAGTCAAAGTATGGGTACTCCTGAGCTTACTGGTTATGACTATGTGGTCCACGATTCGATTGCAGAGTAATTAGTGGCAAAAATGACCCTTGAAAGATTTTACTGACATTTTTCAATGCTAATTACTCAACAACTATGGGTTTCCAAGGTGTGATTTAGGGTTTGTGTGTTATTCTGAAAATACTTAATTAGTTAAACCTCTTAAATTTCCATTCTGAGGAAAAAGTATATTTTGGCCAAAAATTTTGTAAGGCATTAGACTTACCTTTTTAGTGGTTTTGGGCCAAAAATTAGATTTTGCTGAAAGTCACAGTATGGGTACTCCTGAGCTTACTGATTATGACTATGTGGTCCACGATTCGATTGCAGAGAAATTAGTGGCCAAAATGACCCTTGAAAGATTTTACTGACATTTTTCAATGCTCATTACTCATCAACTATGGGTTTCCTAGGTGTGATTTAGGGTTTGTGTGTTATTCTGAAAGTACTTAATTAGTTAAACCCCTTAAATTTCAATTCTGAGAAAAAAAAGTATATTTTGGCCAAAAATTTTGTAAGGCATTAGACTTACCTTTTTGGTGGTTTGGGGCCAAAAATTAGATTTTACTGAAAATCACAATATGGGTACTCCTGAGCTTACTGATTATGACTATGTGGTCCATGATTCGATTGCAGAGTAATTAGTGGCCAAAATGACCCTTGAAATATCTTTCTGGACAGAATAACAGAAGACTGTGCACCCGAGGAACATCTAAACAAAAAATGGCCATACCTTTCCTTAATCATGTTTCCTGTAACATTACAAAAGATTGAGGTAAATCAAACTATTAGCACAGTATGATGCTATTGCAGCCCCAACTTTATTATTATTTTGGCTAATGCCCATTACCAATTATCAAGTTTAGATCAACAAGAATCTCAGGAGAAAGACAAAAGTTATGAGTATCTTAAAATAATAGCACATTTATCTCTACAGATTACAAATTTTAAGCATTTGGTGCAAAATCTGCCCCAAATCTAATTAATCCTGAATATATGAGGTACTGCAAAAATATAGTTTGATATAATGCCAAAAATCATTCCAGTAATACTGATGAATTGTGTCCATGAGTTGCATCACACATGGTATAAAAATAAATAGGCTGTAAAAAGTGGTCCTACGTATCTAATATCTTCATGAAACTGCTAATAAAATTGTACATGCATATTCTATACAGATTAAACCTAAACCTAGACTAGTTAAGTGCTAAATTTACCAAGAGAACAAGATATTGTAGTTTAAAGCAAATTTTTGTTGATTATGCCACATAACATATTTTGAAAATGTCTTAAGAAACTCACAAAAATTATCTATTATTAAAGGAATGCTTTCAAGTTGTAATCTAAATATCCATTTACTGAATTTTAACTTAATAATTATTAAAGAAAACTAACGAGTCAAGAGGCCTAGCATTCAAAAAATCAAAATTACCATCTTTGTGGATTTTACAAATGTAAAATGACACATAAAAGCAAATTAGCACTGATTAAAACAGCGAGCTTATATTTAAGTTTATGAAACAGATCCTTCTTCAATGGTAAGGATGTTATAATGTTCACTTCTATTGGTGGGCTTGAAAGACGTTACAAGTTAATCTTTCCATCTTTCTTATTATGCACAAGATTTCACAAATTTCAATCCTGCTTTCATGACTATGCTACATTTAAGCACCCAAATAACTGTAAAAGGAACTTGCCCTGACCAAACTTTTCTAATGTGACTTGGTGTTACTTGTTAGCTTAAACACAAACAATGACTGAACAATCAACCCTGGCAAAGTATTTGTCAAAGAATGCAAGTAGTCTATAATAATCGTTTTTTTTATAAAAAGAAAAAAGCCTCATATACCCGTTTAAAAAACAATTGCAATACTCTGTACTGTACTCGATTCTTCAAAAATGTAATTAACATGATGAGCCTGGAAACAATGCAGGCTTGACAAATAATATGGCCTTTCTGGCAAACATACATATCCTTTTTAACATACACAAATGTAGAGGAAGACTCAACATCAAAAAAATTATTCTCCAAGCTTACAGGGTATAAGAAAGGAAAAATGAAAACTTAACCTAATGAGGCACACATACACTCTTCTTGGTTCACTGTCCTGAGCAAATGAATGGGACATTCAAGGACTCCCACCGCAAAAAATCTTCATATTGACCATACATGAAGTGATGTAAAATTTACTACACACTGTACAGTATTTATGTATGCATGCCTGAGATCAGCAGAAGCAATGTATCCCAATACTCTTTTTCTATAATTAGCTCTAGATGAAATACCGATTTAATACTTGATTACCAGTCTTCCTACATACAATGGTCAGTCGCAACAGAAATAAAACATAATTAAATTTTTTAGGTAAAAGACTGGTTAGCATGGATAACCCATGGAAGCACTACCATGGGTGAAAGAGTTTTCCCTCTCATTGATGGTGGCTTTTTGTGTGATCATCTTCACTCACCAACTCACACTTTCCAAAATTAAGAAATCTCCATTCATGTTTAACTGCTTTCCCTTAGTCTTCTCATCATTTTATCATTTCTCCTTTACTTTTTTTTATATTCATAAACACATTCTCTTTGCAAGCAAATGACAACTGTTTAACTTAAGTAAAGAGCCAAGTCAATAGGCTGGTGTCAGCCACAAAGTGGATGTGGAAATAGTAGGTGACCCAAAATGATAGACAATACAATTATACAATCCAGTCCTGTATTCTAAAGGCATGAGTCATGCCTGTCAACCTTTCCAAACTCTCAGATTGAGACAATAATACTATACTGCCAATAAATATACCTCGATTCATTAGAATCCTTAACTAAGCAGGAATGCTTTTTCTAATACTCTTCAATGACTTATAATAGACAAAGCATGCTCACCTAGTCACCTAACTTGCTGATAATTATTTTTTGTTAAATAAATAGTTACATTACAAAAGATTTACCCTCAATCACATCTTAGAATCAGGTTTAAGAAGCGACTATTTCTTTTTCACAAAATTGTCACCGTTTATGGCTTAAAAATCTGTACATATGTTTTGTTACCCCAGCTTGAGACTGACTTGTACTATATTCATGTTTTTCCTGAAGTTTATTTCTATGTGATCAAAAAATTGTTACACGGTTTTCCCATATGATCTGCAAATGGAAGCCCTTGTTTTATCATTTATTATACAGAACTTCAACACTATAATGCTTTAACAACTATCAACATTAAGTGAGTCAACATTTTCAGTTATTTTTCTATGATATTGTAATGATGAATACATTATTATAAGGAATTCCACTATGACATAAATGCCAGTGTTTAGCTGATATCTGTCTCTTTATTAACACCTCTTGCTCATGGTGTAATTTTAGTTAATAAAATTTACTTTTTGCCTGGCTTCTTACCTGGACATGGTTACCAAATGGGGTACTGTACCCAAGTAACATATAGTCAATTATTATAAATTACTTTTAACACTTGCAGCACTAGGCTTTCAATACACCTTTCAAATATCAGTGCAAAGAACATCCAACAAACAGAGGAACATTAATTATGTGCATATTATTTAGTGTTGTGAGGATATATCAAGTTTAATTCTTAGTTCTTTACTACTTAAAAATACGCCAAAACACTAAAACCCAAAATTCATAAATCAGGGAAAAATTATATGTGAACTCGTAAATTTTTAATAACTGGTAGGTTTGAATGCAAAGAATAATAAACTGAAAGGATTATTTTGTTGTTGATGTACAAGATTCCATAAGTTACAAGTTTTTCCTCTATTATCAATTTTTCTACGTATATAAATGCACAAGTTCAACTCAGCATTTCAAGCATTGGACAACACAACTATTGCAATTCATATCAATCTTCAATTCTCTTGGTCCGTAACATGAACACCAATCAACCTTAAGGCAGTGTCTTTTTTGCACAAACTGCAAATACAAGTATTTTACCTCATCAATGAAATTAACACTGGTGGTTAAGAAAAATAGCAGTTATAGAGAAATGAAAACAAATATTTACATTAAAATATTTAACCAAGTTACAATATAAATTTGAGCAAAGGGCAGGCTGGTAAATCCAGAAGTTGTTCAGAGCTCAAAAGTTGAGCATGCAACTGCTCAACATTCAAAAAATCAATCAATAGTCTAGGTTTAAGGGCAGTGTATCATGCACTTTGATTGTTGCAAAGACAAAGGTTTGGACAGTATATTAAAATCACCACTTGAAATCCTACGGGTGCTTCTGACCCATTTGTGGTACTGTACTGAGAAACTAATTTAAGTCAGGTACACAATAAGTTTAGGACTAACCTTCTAGATCTCCCCTGACTTCTTAGTTACATCTCTTTTCTAAGGTTCAAAAAATTCTGAGCAAGTGGACAGACTAAATTTCATTGTCTTTTTATAAAAAACTTTCATATACTTGAACTTCCAATAAGGTCAATCTGAAGTAGCCCTTGGTAATATACAGGCTACCCAGATGTTATTTGGGTACCAAACTCATATGAATACGTAATATTTGCAAAACATGCCCTAACTATGGTTTACAACTAAATGTGACTTACAGGTTAAAAAAAATGCTGGCAAAAGACAAAGTTATGCCAGTAAAACTTCATACTAAACTACCTACACCATACATAGTTTAAAGCCTTAAAAAGAGATATATCTTGAACATCAAAAGGAGTCCAGTATTTGTAAGGGCAAACACCCCGAGTCTTATAAGCAAACTGTCTCCCTCAGTAGAGTACAGTTCTCAAACAAACTGAGGTAGTAAATCAACTTACATACAAGTTAACTACTCGTGTATTCAACAATCTTACAAAAGACTTTGAGGTTCAGTTCTTTGTATCTGAGTGATCAAGAAAATTTTCAAATCTATCAATCATCCTCTTTCACAACTTGTCAGGCAGAGTTCATGAACATATTTAGCAATGAGATGTTAATTATGACCATTCCCAAGGAGGTATATGTTATATTCTAAGTGGAATGTGTTTACAATATATTATCTCCATCTCACAGGAAAACATGATGCAGCAAGAGGACACTTACCTCTTAACTATAATATCAAAATGTTATCCAGAAGCAATATCCAAAATATTGTTAAAAAAAGCACCAACAACACTGGCACCGGTGAGTAAGTCCATCTGGAGATAACAGGCATGATATTAAAAACTGTTATGCCACCAAGTGGCATTCTTAGTAGCCTAGTCCCTCTAGCTACAGATATGATCTGATGGTTGGGACCAATCAACATAAAGTAGTCTTATCTGACAACTACAAATCCTACAATGGGCATTTTTAAACAGTACCAAACATACAAACGGCTTCCCCCTAATGTCAAGCATATCTTCCTATATTATAAAAATAAGAGACTTGGTGTTTCCATTGCTAGTGTCATACATCAGTGAGACATTTATCATAAGCTATGGGTACTGCACTGTACTTATTAAAAATTAAAATAAAAACTACTTACCAGAACTATATATTATTCAATAAGCCAAAGCAATAATGTTCTCACTTAAGAGTATTAATTCATGGGGTCACTATCAAAAAGTACTGTACTTGATATATAAATATATATATATATATATATACTGTATATATATATATACAGAAAGTCCTCTCTTAACGTTGTGGTTACTTTTATGAAAAACCACAACGTTAACGGAAACAACGATAACGGAATAAATTTTTCCCATTAGAAATAGATTAAATACGCTAGTTACGCTCCCCAGCCTCCCTTTTCAGAAACTAGTATATATTACACATCCAAAACGATAAATAAACTAAATCATTTTGTATTGTACTCACTGATGGGCAGAGGTGGAGCGAGTGTGTGGGTGGGAAGTAGAGAGGAGGAGGGTGGCGAGTCACTGAGACCTGGAGGGATTAAAACCTCCATTTTCGTAGCAAGGCTAATGATCTTGTGTTGCTTCTTCACAACACTAGCATCACTAACACTTGATGGGTGCTTGGAAGCCATTTCAAATGGTTACAGTACAAAATTTAGAGCAAAAACACTTAAACACGCAAATACCCTGTGGAAGCCTAACAAAGGCTGGGGACGCTGTGACGCTGCGAGAGAGCATAGAGCGCCAAGATGAGAGAGGGTGATGCGCCATACAAAGTAGTCCGTGACGACGTTATAACGAATCGGTCGGGACGTTGTCTAAATCACGGGTATCTAAAGAGTAGCGATGTCATAACGAAACAACGTTGTCGGGGGCAACATTAAACGAGGACTTACTGTACATATATATACAATATAGAGAGAGAAAAAAAATTCATGTCTTTGGCCTAAAAAAAAAGTTAAGGTACATACCTCTATCACTCAAAACATCAACATCAAAAAAATCAAAATAGTTAAGAAGTTTAATAACTGCATTTCAAGTTATACAAACCCTTTTGGGTACTTAAACATAAATTTAATCAGGAAACTTCAGATTCTGTCATAGATTTTTTTTTTTAATGAAAGTGCTGCTATGTAACTGTGAAACCTGATTTACACAAAGTGCATCAAATGTTTCATGGATCAATGATTTGTCAAATTAATTGCACCCTAACAATAGAGAAGTACCAGTTATAATCATGGTTAGTTTGTAATACCTCTTTCTACTGATGCAACTAAACACTCAACAGGTAAATATCCTGAGGCTACCAACATAATCATACACCTGAAAGTAAAAATAAATAAATAAATTGCCTAAACTACTTGTAGGCCTTAACTTAACCACCTTTGACATGGAAAATCAACCAAAATTAATACTTCATCAGCCACCAGGTTTACCTATATCCTTAAAAGTAGAAAAGTCTATGAATGATAGATTCACTTAATCTATTATATTAACCTCCACCTGGCACGAGGTAGAAGAGGTAGCTACCCAGAAAGTATTCATGGGAAACACAATTTATGATCAGGATTGTACCAAAATATTTTAACCCAGGTACTGAGTTAATAGGGATATAATTAGTATCTGTTTCCTAATGGAGACCAATTATTTCTTCAAGTTACCTTCATAATTAAAAACAAGCAATAACTGAGTTATGCTGTTTCTCCCACATAATATAAACTTGTTACAAAATTTACTTAATAAAATTCAAATATCCTTGACATCTAAATTCTGATAACACGAAAACTGCACAAACAGCTTTGTACAGTATTCAGTATATTGTGAAATTATTTTAGTGTATTATAAACACACTTCAAGATATTTTCAAATATCTAAGCAATCCTCTTTGAAGGTATCACTTCCTTTAAAGAGTGATTTCTTTCAGTTTCTCCAAAATTTCTTTGTCTTGCTCTGTCTCATCACGCACCATCATCAGTGTGTGCCCCATGCCACATGCAACTTGTGACACGTGAGCTCCTTCTAATGCCTTTACCTCTTTAGGTTGTGTGCTTGACTTGATGTTGTCACCTAAACCCTGAAACAAAGAAAACATTCATTGTGGTATCAAAATAATTTGATCTTGCTAATAGAGTAAAGTATAGTAACTGTCATCTGAAATGCTTGGGAACAAGAGGCTTCCATTAAGTGGAAAATTACATAAAATTGATATCATCATGAGCATCTGTCCATGGCAAGCATGTAATATACCATACTAATTGAACCAGCTTGATTATATTATACTGTAGTGCCTTTATTAGTTTCTACAATTACCTGTACACTAACTTACTTCATTATTCTCCAAGACTAACAACGTCATTAAGTCAATAATTATGCTCTCAGTGTGATGTCACTCTCTTACAAACACAAAATAACTACAAGTACAGTAATTCCTCGGGTGATCCCCATTTTCCCACCAACTCCCTTTTTGTAATTGGAGATATGTTCCTAAAAAAAAAAATGGCAAAAAATAAGTAATACAAACACACTTTTGAATGAAAATAAACATTATTAAACACATACATTGATCATTTCACAATATATGATAATAAATACTGTTCACAAAACATCTGAATTTAACTCACCACAGACAATGTCATGTGCTACATGAGGTGAGGTGGTGCAATGGGAATTATTGGGAGATGGAGCAAGCCCTAATGTTTTTGGAATCTGACTAAGTTTTTCTACTGCATAAAACTCCATTAAACATATTTTATATCCAATGTACAGTAATTCCTTTACTGGCTTTTTTAACACTGCTGTTTTCACTTGCACTTGATGGCCTCTTTCCACTCATCTTGACTAAGGGTAATACATACACTGGACAGTCTTGAATAATATACTTGTATGGCATGGGTATAACGTGTATCTACGCTTGGTGGTATAGTACGGTTGGGATATATAGCAATTTTTTATAAAGATTTTTTTATATCGCGACTACCAATATTATCAACATTTTCCAATATACAGTGTAGCAATAAATCTATTTATTTCGCGAGGGAAATCGGGCAGGATATATTTCAATTTTACAGCCATGGCAAACAAATGGGTTATTTGCTCACCAGAGGCGCCACCGTGGCTGCTCACTCACGTATTCACACTTGCCCACACAGTCTTTCTGGCTTCTAAGGTGAGTGTAAATGGGTTGCTAGTGACGTGAAAAGTGAAGTGAAGAGAATGGAAAGCTTAACGGAAAGATTTAATACTGTAACTAATGTTTTTTGGTTTGTTTGTTTATGTAGGTGCGGGATTGTCAAGTGAGGGTGGCAGTGTGGGGTTTGCTGCCGAGTCTGGTGTTCCCGGGATGGCGCGTCAGCTGCCGAGTCTGGTGTTCCCGGGATGGCGCGTCAGCTGCCGAGTCTGGTATTCCTTGATATTGAAACAGTCTAGTGTTCCCGAGTCTAGTGTTTATTGGTGCTTTATTTAGTAAGAAAATAAACTCGTTAAGTCGAGCTTAGTAGTCACTTTTATTGGCCTCCAGAACCTAACCTTATTTTCCTCATTAATTATATGTAATTATATATCCCGATTTAGTAAATGGCGAACATCCTTGGACCCTATCTCGCAATATATCCTGACCCTACTGTAGCAAACACCAAGAAATCCACACCTAAATAAATTTTATGGCTGTGGATTATTTTTGTATCTAGGGCACTATAATGCACTCCCTGGTAAAAATTGGTTCCTGCCGCACTAACCCAGTAACACCCAACCTTCCCCAATCATGTCAGGCCAGTTACTGCATGCAACACGTATCCACTATTAAGGTAAATCTAATGTTGTAGATTTTATTTAATTTACAGTGCAATTCATTTAATCTGAATTCCAACTATCTAAATTCTCCCGGTATCCAAACTTTGTCCACTTTGGTAAAAATTCAAATTTAGTCCAACAGTCAGAAAGCAACTGCTCATTTATTTGCGTGCCTGGCACCTGTAGCGCTGTAACTGCTTTAAAAAAAAATTGCTATGATAAACAATAAAATTGATACATGGCGGGTGGGTGTGTGTCTGTGTGTTTTGCAGCACTTCTGGCTAATACTTTCAATATGAAAATATCACAAAAATAAAAGGACATTAAAGAGCTGAATGAACTCATACAACTATAATACATTTATTACACTAATATTTCTTACCAGTTCACCATAAGTTGGAGAGGGACCCCATGATATGACACTTTCATCTGCAGCCACCACAATAGATGTGGCAGAACACCCAACAGATCTCACATCCCAGCCACAAAGGTCCTGTAGTGGTTTGGGGTACATATTGGCTTCTCCAGTGCGTCTGGTCTGACCCCACAGGAAGATTCCCAAGACACTGATTCCAACAGTAAAGGTAGAACCACAATATATTTTTACAACACCACGATTATGGCCATCAAAATACTTGATCAGACGTGGAATGTATTCATCCTTGGGTTCAGCATGACCCAGTCTTCCATACCCACCAAAGCCCCAAGAAAAGGCTCTCTTCTTGGCATCAACTGCAACCTAGAAGAAAATTCTCTTCATTATACACAATTAAAAAAAAAAAAGGCCAATCTTCAAAATATATAAGTTTACAGGAAACACATTTGAAATCAAAGTCAAACATCTATTATTAACAGTATTACAGTAAACAGCTTCACATTACAGTAATACCTCAATACACTGGACTAATTGGGGCAGACCCCAGTCTGGAAAAAGTGAAACTCTATATAAAGTGAATCTATGGAGGTACGTATAATGATTGTCTATCAGACCAAAGTAGTCCAGTCCAGAAGAACAACAACAGATGGAGCAGGTGTACGTGTACCTAACTTGATCCCCCCTACAGTAATGAGAGACAATAGAGATCTGACCCAACAAAGGACACGAAGGGACAAGGAGTTCTTGCCTTTGTGTTGATGAAAACACAGGCTCGATGTGTAAGGGGTTTATATTCCAGTCCAATGATTGCTGGAAATGTGTTGTTCAGTGTTGGGTTTGTTCTCTGTACCTGAAGCAGGTGTTGCTCATGGGTAGTTCGAACCGGGTCATAGTGCGGGGTGTGATCGTATGGCTGGTCACTTGGCTCCCTATCTCTGACCCAGTTGGTCACCTGCTACCTGTGAGTATTCCATATTAAATATTATCGCTATATATATCGGAAAATTTCGATCATTTTGGTCGCCGCGATATAAAAAATCGCAAAATAGTTGCGATATATCCTGACCCTACTGTATGTGTGTGTGTGTGTGTAGACACACAAAATACATACAATTAAATAAAAATGGGAAAATCCTTTTGCAAATACAGTAATCAGAAACAAGAAAACAAAATGAATTAAAAATGTAAGAGTCTACCCTAAAGTCAACTCCGTGTTTTGTTATTAAAGTTGACTTTAATAACAAAGCACGGAGTTGACTTGAGGGTACTCTCTCACATTTTTAATACATTTTGCTGTCTTGTTTCTGATTATTTGTGAGAGGAATCTCCCATTATTATGGATTTGTATGTATAACCCACTACAAAAATGCCAGCAACTTTAAAACTATCCTTAGACAGTCTTGGGTACATCCAGGGTGTCATCTGCGAATAATCGAGGTTCCCGAATTAAAAATCTGCGAATTGTCAGGTCATGCTGTACAGTACACTGTATATGAGGATGATCAGGTGCAAATAAGTTTATAAATTGGAGCAAAAAAACAAAAAACAAAAAGGAAAAAAGTACTCTATTCCAAGATGTGTTAAACCGTTGTAGCAAACATATATGGTGTTTCACATTTTGCAAGTTGGTGAAATAATATAAAAACATGGTTATCACAAGGAATGATTCATAACAAAAATCAATTTTGATGTTACATAAGATGTCTGGATGGCAATCAAGAATGCCAAAATTAAATTTAACTAGAGAAAAAATAAAAGAATAATCATCCCATTCAATAATAAAAAAATAAATGAAAAATGGAAATAAAACTTAAACCAGACAGTGTGGACTCTTTTCTTCAATATTATATTGTTTTGAATGTAGAATTGTTAATCAAGTTGACAAATGAAGAAATGTTATTGTCATGTTATTCAGTTTTAGACATTTTCACTAATCTGTTTTCGTGAAATGGCATATGGAATAATTCCATAATTTTGAGACATAAAACAAGTTCAAGATAAGGAGACACTGAACTGCACACATTTCTCTAGTCTATTACTGTTTCCATTCAGAAAGCATAGTAACAAACACTAACTGGGGAAGAATGTAGTTAAGGTGTAAACTGATTAAAAAAACAAAAAAAACATAAAAAACACACACTATGAACCTTTAACCAACTAATCTTAAAGAATCCCCCCCCCCAAAAAAATAGCATCAAAACATATCTTGCAGAGACTTACTGTATGGTTGTTTCCACAAGCAATGTCTACAATCTGCACATCTGTGACAGGTGTGGGGTGTCCATCTTTACTCCGTTCCACAAATATGGGAACTCGTCTTGGCACTCGTTCATGCTGGTATGACAGTTTAGTGCAAGAAATGAAAAACTTTCCATCAGTATTGTGACCCAACTGACCATATTCTGGTAGACCAAAGGAATACAGATAGCCTTTCTTGTCAATAATCATGCTGAATTCTGCACCACATGCCACCTGAAAGTAAAACAAAAAGTTACAATAAATTTTGCCCATTACAGCTCAAAATGCACCATGCAAGAAAGAACATATTGGAGCAACATGAAACAAGTTGATCACAAGGGTCCCTTCATAACTCCCTATGTTGTGAGGAGAAAATGCAAACTGTTTTAATGTGTCTCAGATTTTACTGGATTACATCAACATAGCAAGTTTAATCAAAACCCATTTCTATTTGTTACAATTCCCAGGTTTTTACAACAGACAGACTACGACACCAGAGGTGATGGGGGTCAATGCAGGGTTTTTTTTTAATTAACAAGTTAAACATCAAACTATCAATCAGCGCTAATAGGAATTTAATCAAATTTTTTTGTAAAAGGATAATTATTAATGATCGCCCATCCCTCACCATCACAACTATGGCCCTCAGAAGAATGTTGATAAACACAACAACATGTTCCAACTGGAAACAGAAGGCCTGATCATAGCTGGTTTTACACTTGCCAATGAATAATTGTTTTAAACTATGCAAACTGGAAGCATTAGAACACAGCAGTAATGTAATCTCTGTTTATTAATTTGTACTCAGCCACACTTTTCATCTTGGAGTCAACAGGTAGTAGGTATTAGGCAGCTACCAAACAGGGAGGTACTACCGCCTGGGAAGATATTGGAAGCATAATGTGTTGTCTATGGTAGACTCTGCTGTCATATGGCATCATGGAAATTGTGACCAAGTTCCAGGTTGCTGATCTGACTTTTTGCCTCATTTACACACAATTGCAGGGTCTCAATTGTTTCTCTTACTATTGACAACACAACATATATACTGTATATTGTTTCTCACTAAATTTTTTTTTCAATTTGTATTTCTTTATGGTTCTTTATTATTATTATTATTATTATTATTATTATTATTATTATTACATTTTCGCCCCCTAGGCCCCACACATCTGATTAAAAATCTCTTCACACCTTAGTAGTGAGAATGAGACTAGTGTAAGCATATCACTTGGCAACTTCTCTTTAAATCACCCACCCAACTCTTCCAAATTAGGCTTTTTGCATGATATAACATTAGTTTTGCTTTCATAAAATTTTGTAAGTGCAAAAATATTACCTAAACAGATTGCCACACTACTCGTAGCCACAGAAATGTTCTTAGGGATGGCCTGATACAAATCAGCAAGTGGTTTTCATCAACTTGAGGTAAAAAAATTTGTTTTGAGGTTTCTTTTGTTAAGTATTTTCACCAATATCAAGTGGGCTTTTTCTTATTAAATTTTGTTAGAAAATGCAAAATTGCAAACTACATTATATTCTCATTAATTCAACAGAAAAGGGGGCTCTTGGTGGGAGGGAAGAGATAACATTGCTAAACTGAACTGTTTAAAGAAAATCAGTTGTTGCTATGTTATTACCGCACTTCAACAACTTGGGTCTTTAGGAGTATAATAAGGTTATTAAAAGAATATTACATCAACAAGAAAAAAATATGAAACAACTCTGGGTTGAAAATCAGACATACAAGTCTGGTTGTCACTGAAATGATTGTTATTTACTGTAAAGTGTTATATGCAAGTAACCACATAATTTGTCTTATCAATAAAGAGAGAACTGTATACAGTACAGTACTGTAAAGATAAAATAAGAACAAATAAGTGTAGGAAAATACTGTATGTGGAAGATGTTTATCTGGAAGCAGCTGGCAGAGGGGAGGGGGGTTAGCATGGGGTGGGTGGCTCCCTCCCCCTAACTCCCACAAGATTCCTTTAACACTTCTTTATGCAATTCCACCACAATTCTCCTATAAGTTAGGATCATTTGATGCCAGGTTGATAAAATATTATCATAAAAGAATCAGCATTCCTGAAAAAAATCCCACAATGTGTCTTCAACACTTAGTAAATTAATACAGTACAGTTGTGTATTTATCATCACTTAATAAATACTACTTTAGCGTATTTAGCATCAATAAGTAATATTGTAGTGTAAAGTATTATGCATTGCATTTACCCCGGTCTTTTATTCTTCAGTTTCAGATGGAGAACTGTCATCGTGGATGTAAACACAGACAACAACAATGGCATCCCATCTCTTGTGTGACCATATTATTATTGACTTATACAGGTATTGCGTGAGGGGAAAAGAGAGTAAAAAGCCACACAAAAAATATGAAAAGGTCACACTAGGGAACGCATCTCATTATTATTGCTTTATTTTAATGGTAATTAATAATTCACGATACGATGATTCACCTTACACTGCAATATTGGAGGATACATTACCATCGTTATTTGAGGCTTTACTGTATACATAGCTAATACATAATAACTTTTTACATCTTAACACTGTATTCTTGGCTGATTGTGTCCTGGTACACTATAACATAACACAAATTGTATGCAAAAACAACAGAGAGCAAGGGATCAACCTTGTACAATGGCAGCAGAATATGACTAAGCAAGCTTTTCTACAGCCTAAGTTACCCAAGCAGCTAGCCTACCTACATGCCCGGCACATGGGAATGCGTCAGTGCAGGATGTAATCACTCAAAATTCCAGGAAAATTTGTTCCCATGCCCAGAACGTAGAGATTTTCTGAAATTTTCCGGAAAATGCGCCTGACTTTCATCCTTGGAAATTCGTTCCTATGCTGGAATGGAGTGTTTTCCAGAAAATTTTCTGGCTCAAAATCAATTCTGACTATTGGAGAGTTCCAGGGACCTAGGATTCTGGCTAACTGGGAGATGACTGTACTTAGTTATTTATTTCTTTTTTCTCTCCTTACACACACATCCCCATTTCTATTCTGAGGGGAAATTACATTTACATTAACATGATTTAAATTAACAGCTACCAAGTTATGTGAGGAGTATGCTTGCTTGTGGAAGCAAGCACAATATCATTTACTTACTTTGCAAATCTTGCTTTCCTTAAAGGAAATCTTGGTTGGAGTGTGAATAATGGCACTAGTACTGCCTGTACCACACTGTCCCGACTTGTTGTCACCACAGGCAAAAACATTGCCACGGTCAGTTAAGAGGAGACTGTGATTGCGACCCACTGCAGCTGCTACCACAGTAGATTCTGCCATTGACTGGATGGGTACAATACCAGTTCGAATGTCAGCATCCCCTACACCAAGCTGACCCTTCTCATTACGACCTGCAGAAAAAAAAAAAAAAAGACAAATATGTAGCAATGTAAATTAAAAATATTGAAAGAAAACTGAGTGAGATATGAGAGCAGGTTTAGAAAAAGACATTATCGGTTGTGCAAGTATTGTGGAATTGTTGTAAACAATACAAAGTGAAAAGACTAAGGAGTTGTACACTGGTAGTGTGCCGACTACAGAATATATTCGAAGTGAGAAGTCCAGCTGTGAAGCCATTACCCTGTTAACAGTGTTGTGAAGAATCAGTTCTTATTAGAGAAGACTACAGTTCACAAGTGTGTTTCTGTGACCTGGCTGGAAATCTACCTGCCTGTTTGTCTGTATATTGATACCAATCGTCGGGAAATTACAGGAGACTGGTGGGACAACCAGTGGTAATTCGACAACACTTGTGAGATATCTACTGCTTCTGTACATACGACCCTGGCCGCTGGTAACCAGTGGTGAAAGCTGGGTAAGCGGTGAAAGGAGGAGGGTCATTAACAGTATTATACTCTCATATGATTGGTTTATGGTTCATCTTCAGTAATAGAGAAATATACAATACTGTATATAATTTGTAATATACCTTGAAAATAAAAGGATAAGCTGTATCAGAAGGTTATTTATTCAAGATGCATTTGTGTGAGAGCTTTCAGCAGTCCAGCTTACAACAGGGGTCACAAAAACACACTGTATAGTATTTGATATGAAGATACCTTCTTAAAAACGTTATTTACTACCTTTGGCTCAGATTGGCTACTTGTACACTTAAGACAAATGATTAATGAATAAACCAGGGTTTACGCACATGCATAATACTATACACTTATTAAGTGATGATAAATACACAATAGTATTTATTAAAGGGTGCTACATACACTGCAATAGTATTTATTAAGCGATGATAAATCACTACTGTACTGTGCTAATTTACTAAGTGTTGAAGACATTGTGGTAAGCCAATATTCTATTTCTTCTTTGTAAACAAATGACTCATGGTGTTCAATGTGGGATTCTTTTAGGATAATATTAAGTTATCAACCTGCCACCAAATGATCCTAAATTATATGAGAATTATGGTGAAATTGCATAAAGAAGTGTTAAAGGAATCTTAGGGGAGGGAGCCACCCACCAGTGCCAGCTGCTCCCAGATAAACACTCGTCTTCCACATACAATACACTCCTACACTTATTTGTTCTTACAGTATTTTTATCTTTCTAAAACTGTACTGTATACAGTTTTCTCTTTATTCACAAGAAAGCTTCTGTAGTTACTTACAGTACATATAACACTTTACAGTAAATAACAAACATCTCGATGACATAAGTTGTTGGTAACCAGACTTATTTGCATGATTTTCAACCCATAGAGTTCTGTTTCATATTTTTTTTGTGAATGCAATATTTTCTTATTAACCTCGTAATACACTTAAAGACCTTAGTTGTTAAATTGCAGTAATAACATAACATCAACTTAATAAACAGTGTTATCTCCAACCCTCCCCCTCCCATATACAGTATTCGCTTTTTTCTGACTGGGGTCTGCCCAACTAGTTCGATTTATCAAGGTTCTACTGTACAGCAGAATTCCTAAACTTCACTTCAGTATTTAGAAAGATACAAATGACAGTTACATACATACCAGTACAGTATACGTATGCATGCGCACTCACACACATGCAAGCACGCACGCACGCATGCATGCACGCACGCACGCACACACACATAAATGACATAAAATTCAAGAACTACATTTTATAAAATTCTATGACTTCCACCTGTAAAAAAAAATAAAAAATAAATAAAAATTCATTAATTTTTATAACCAAGGAATGATATATTACAGTACTAAACTTTCCCCAAAACTGGTGCTAAGTAAATCACCCACCAAGAGCCATTGCTTTGCCCTCCTCTGTGATGATGATTGAATGGACTGCAGAGCAGTGAGATGTCACAAAGGCCACACGAATTCCCTTGAGAGCAGAAATGAGTCGTGGTCCATAATGTATCATAGAGGGAATACTCTTCAAGTTGCGTCTTCCAATATACTCCCACTGGGTACATCCTGTGTACACTAGAGTCCCACGTTCTTCTGGTAGATCAAGCTCCTGCAACATGAAAGAATTTTAAATGAAAAAATTATGACTATGCTAACCTACACCATGAAGATGCCGGAAAACCAGTTTTTTGAAGCGAGACAGATTGTAAGAGGATGGAAACACAGAAGAAGGAAGAGCATTCAACAATTTGGCTGTACAGTACATACAGTATTTCACTTTAACAAGTTTCACATTAACAAGTCATCACAATAGTGACAGTAACGAAATACAATAGCTCAACACATTAATTATACATTTCAACACAATAACTATCAGTAACACAAGTTGATGGTCACTATGGGAGACCATCTTGTTGATGTAAGCGAGCAGGGTGGCTTGTTTCGATCAGAGCGTGTGAACAGGTGGTGTACTGTAACCTGCTCACTGCACTGATGATGATAATGTTCAAGATTTACCTGTGTGTGATCTGTTAGATTTACCACTAGACTTCACTAGCTTTGAGACTGAAGGATCAGTTGGTGGTGGTGCTGTGGAAGCAGCACAGTGTGGGAGCAGGGGGGCACTAACACCACTCCCCTGCCTCAGATGACAACAGTCTCATTAAGCAGTTCAATGAGTGTCTAAAGGTGAGTTATTATTAGTTATTAACTCTACATGCAGTATTAATGTGTGAACAAGTGGTTGTAATTTTTTATGGGGTTTATAAGGGGTGAGGGCTGGTACCAACTGACCCATTTAGCATGTAAACTATACTCACCACATTAACGATTTTCACTTTAACGACCATTTTCAGAGTACCGATTAGTAGTTAAAGTGAAGTATGGATTGTACAGTAAACCCTCGATAACTCAGCATGGGTATGGTCTCGGAATGTATTACAGTATAACTTGGGAAATGCAGAGATATATAAAATTATCTTGTAAAATCTCAGCATATCTGGCCATGTGGGTAACACTCGCCACACTGCACTCCAAGCTTGGTCGGTCTGGTGTGTGCTGGCTCACTCCACCCAGTACATGGATGTGGGAAGGGAGGAGGGTGCTGTAGCAACCCAATATTTTGGGTATTAAGTGCTATACATTGCACCACAGAGTAGCTAGGGCACCAGAATTAATATTTAACACTCCCTGGCAAAATTTTGTTCATGCGGTACTAACCCAGTAACACCCAACCACCTCCCCCATTCATGTCAGGCCAGCCACTGTATGCAGAACGTCTCCACTATTATGGTAAATCCAAAGTCGTTACCACAAGCAGTAATGAGTGTGATAACTCTCAAACAAATAATATGTTGGGTTATGGGTCATGTCAGGTTTTATTGGGTGTGCCTGCCAGTATCTAGAGTATCGAAGTAGTGAAGATGGACAGAGGGAGAGAGAAAGAAGTGTGTTGTGTACCTATGCTGATTTTCCCCCTACAAGTGATGGCCATTATCAGTCGACAAAGAGACCAATTTATTGTAAAAGATAATTCAAACAAACAAAATTTACCTCACCTAACTTCCTTCTATTCTAATTTAC
This sequence comes from Homarus americanus, assembly GCF_018991925.1. NCBI lineage: Eukaryota > Metazoa > Arthropoda > Malacostraca > Decapoda > Nephropidae > Homarus > Homarus americanus. The sequence goes on along the minus strand of NW_024747794.1, from coordinate 1,499,251 downwards.
CTCACCTAACTTCCTTCTATTCTACGATGGAAGTGCATTATTTTAATGGTAAAATTTAAGGACAGTAGTCTGGGTTATCCAATCATCTAGAGAAAAATATCTATAGAAGAAAACTTATTTCTTACCTCATGAATAATAAAGCAAATTGGATGGTGGAATATTATTTTTCCTATTCAGGTTTTTGTCTTCAGTTTTTCTTTTTGTCAATAAATATACAGCTACTATAGTGCATTTTTTCACAGGTGAGAAGAGATGCCCCGCCCCCTCCTCAAGAGTTACAGATAATTGATTGCTGCAAATCTGTCCAATTTCGTCCTAAAGTAATGATGTATTCCAAAACGAGTTTACTCATCGCAGCTAATATCATGTCTGTAAGTAATGCTATCTTAACTCGCCTGTACTGTATCTAGATAACTAATCATTTACCCAAGAAAATTAATAGAAGTGAAAGTAATCATCATACAAAACTGTGTCTAAAAACATCCCCCATAATTAATGAACCGCTGACGGCCACAAGTCCTATATTAGCCCAAAGGAAATTCATTAACGTTTTCTGGTGGTAACGGTTTCAGCTAATATGGTGAACTTCACAGCCGAAGAGTTATTTGTTTTGATGTTTATATTCTTACTATATTTTCATCAGTGAGTTCTGATATAATAATCATTTGGTAAATATTTAGACGAATATGTGCGCATTACATTTTGTCTTTCTCGGCAGTGCTGTGGCGGTACTCAGCCAATCAGAAGCCACCCACTGTTGCTCGCTGCTCTGCCAGTTCAAATTTCACCATGGCATGTGAAGGGTGTTGCCATTCGTATATGGACATTATTTATCAAGGTTGTTATGATTTAAATCAAATGATTTAAATCACATGATTTAAATCGACTTAAATCAGAGTAAAAAAATCATGATTTAAATCAAAATGATTTTGTTACTAATAACTGTTTTCTCTTTTTATTCTACATGATTGAAAAGTATATGCAATGCAGCAGGCTAATAACATTATTTGGATTTACATAAGTATGTATTGTACAAGTCTGTTCTCTCCAGTTTTGCGAAACTTTGATCATATCATAAGGTCTCATTATTAATGTATATATTTACATGAAATATATTCTTACCTAAGATAATAAATACTATTGAAATTCAGAAATCATCACATCCCAGGATCTTTGTATAGAAGAGCAGAAGGAACAATGCTAGTAATGCCATCAGACACTCGATGGAACACAGTGACAGATTCTATTGAATCTTATTTAAAGAACTGGGAGACCCTTGTCAAAGTGTGCAAAGAAAATAGTGAAGACATTGATAAGAAAATTTAAATGAAAGTTAATGTTAAGGCATTAAAAAGAACTGCAGAAGACTATTTAGAGAGACTTAAGCCTATTGCTGTGGCATTGGATTGTGTCCAGAGAGAACATACCCTATTAAGTGATGCTGTAGAAATCTGGGTAAAACTGATATTAAGGATTATTTAACAGATAAGAAGGATATGGATAATTTTGAAAAAAAGAATCAAAGTAGCATTGACACCTGCCCATTTTTTAGCTAATGTGATAGATCCAAGGTATCAGGGCAGACATCTGACTCCTGAGCAGCGAGACATTGCAGAACAGTATGTGTGCGAGTCTCTTCCACATTTCCTTTCAACATTAATGTCCTTCCATGGAAGAAGTGCGCCATTTAAAGAGGTCTATTTTGGTAAAGATGTTGTAAGATCTCTCTCAACCCTTGCTTGGTGGCAGTATTTTGCCAATGATATGACAGAAAATGTAATGGATGTTCCTAGGCAATTATTTACAGCTGTTGCATCATCAGCAGGGGTTGAGAGAATTTTTTCCACATATGGATTTGTACACTCAAAGGTAAGAAATCGCCTAGGACAGGAAAAGGCATCTAAGCTTGTCACAGTACATAAGCATTTCAATGTTCAACTAAACTAATTTAAATGTTTTGAACTATTTTTGTTGTTTACAGAATGAGAATATTGTGTTGACTTGAAGTTATTACCGGTAATTCTTAATACACTATAATTCTATAAATGTAAGAAAATAAACTTGTTACCAGCATTATTTTTTTTACAAAATGAGAATATTATTCTGTTGACTTGAAGAAGTTTAGTTATTAATTTTTGAAGCACTGTTATCCTATAAGAGCATTTAAGTTAAATTTCATTATTACGTTTGGATTTGTGCCCTCAAATGTAAGATATGTTACCAGCTTTCTTTTATTTTACAAAAAGAATATTATTGTGTTAAATTCCATTGGTACATCTACTGCATAAATATCTTAAGGCCAATTTTGTTTCTTATCCTGAATAAGCTTTGGTTGAAAAATACTGTTTTTATCGTTTAAAAATACTATTTTTATGCAATTAGTAAAAAATTAAAAAAACTCAGATAGTGTCCTAAGTGTAAGAACAAGTATAAATATCGTCAAGACCAACATAGTTGGCATGAACCAGGCCAATAAAGTAAGAAATGAGTGATTCCATCATATGGTGACAGTTAGGTTAGGTCAGGTCAGGTCCGGTTAGGTCAGGTCAGGTTAGGTAAGGTAAGGTTCGGTTTATGTTTTTTTGGGTGTAATTTGTATAGGTTTGGCCATGATTTTTATTGGAAAACGCCCCACCCAAAACCTCAGATAACTTCAATAAAAAAAAGGCAATTTCCGGCGGAAATGAAGGTCAATACAAATCAAAACACAAAAATACAATAGAAAAAAATAGTTTTGACTTTCTAACAGAGTTGTGTGCACTAATGCAAATTTACCATCTTTTCCTTAAATTGCTCTTTCTAAGATATTAACTTTTGCTGTCAGTAATAACTGGTTTACTTTATGATATCTGTAATTACATTTCTTACTGCTGCTAGGTATGGAGCCACTTCCGAATAATAAAAACAGAACAGTAACTACGGTAGCTCATTGCTGCCTGTCTTTTCCATATTAATGATCATTGAGTTAAATTATGTCAGCTCACAAAACTTTAATTCCATCATTAAAATACCGGGTACGTGATGTCATCGACATTTAAAAGACATACTGGGTCAGGAATGAAGTTACTACGGATATCTTTTCTCCTGCAAATCTTCCGGTAGGTACAAGTGAACGTTTGACAGGGCATCAACACTCGGCAAATGGATAATAGTAATAGATGAGATGGTGATGGAGGCAGCGGCATCATTTACCTTTTTCTCGGGATCAGAAGAAGTGGCAGAGTCGGATGCATCACTGTCTTGGCTAGTCTCATCTTGCAAGGCTTCTGTTACTGGTGGAGGGGAGTCCTCTTTCAGCTTCTTTGACTCCTGCTCCTCCTCGTCTTCTGCTGGTCGCTTTTCGGGTGTCATTCTATAAAAGTTCAATGAAAACAAGAGTTCACGTCTGGAGACAACACGGTAGTCGTTCCCGGTATACAACAAGCGGTGAACAGCCACTGTCCGAATTATTGTGAATTTGACTTCCAAACATTAATTGCAAGATACATATTCACATTTAATGACGTTCATTTCATAAGAGTATTATCATAATCTTCGTAACGCACAATTAAATAAATATCTGATATTGTCATAAGTTTTTATTTTGTATAATTTAATAACATAAGATATATTATATATTATTTAAGAAACAGAATTTGCTAAGCATTATTAATATGATTAAAAAGTTGATACTTATAATATATTTTCTAAATTAATTAATGAAACATATTTTTATAATAGATGGAAATAATATATTTTAGCAAATTTTATTTAAAGTCGTGTGAACAGTTTCAAATAAGCCTCCGACGCTTCCCTTTTCTTTTGTTTACGTTAGGAGGTCTGCGCGCCATCTGTCTTAGCTGGCGGGAACTGTAACAAAATAAAATCCTTTAATGCCAACATACCAATATTTTATCCACAAAGGCAAATTCTGTCAAGCATGATGAATGGAGAATGACGTACTACAATTTACATCAATACTGAAATAATTTGGTATAATCAGTTAACTACAATATTTCGGACACTGGAGGTAGCGGCGAGTATAAATAAATACATTTATCATGGTAATGGGCAACTCGTCAGTGGCAAGAATAATGATCAGTACCTACCACTGACGAGAGTTGAGTTTCATCAATTACGGTACTATGGTGGATATTTGACACAAATGTAGTTAAATATGAAGAAATTATACATTTAAGCCTAATTTATCTACTAATTAATTACATATTTTCTGGAATTAAAAAACAAATGGTAAATGTAATCTCCTACTTACATCCTCTGTCTCCATAGTAACGTTTCTCGTTTATATTATTTACTCGTTTCACGTCTCTACTGAGCTAGGTTTCCTCTGCCCTCTCTCATAAACCTCACACATTTTCCCTTTTCACATTTTTGTCTGCATTATTATTTTCTTCATAAGTATTATTCAGATAAATTAAATCTTTCTGTTCAGGAAAATGCACATTTAGGGAATTGTCCAAGTTTAGTACAACTGATCTAAATTTTGACCGGCTAGGAGAAACGAAATTTCCAATAAGCATGTGACTCAAATGTAGAGATGTGTAATAGATTTCCAAACGTAGAAATGCATATGAAGTTGGTCAACCATTCTCCACCCACTCATTTTTCTCTCCTTTCTCTGATTCATTATGATTCCTGCCTTCCTATTCCTCATTTAGTTCACCCTTCGAACTTTATATAACTTACATTCTGTTTTCATTATTTGCACTTATCATATCCTTGCCCTTTGCACACCTCATACGTCAGACGGTAAAGAAAAGAAAAGTTGGGCGTGCTTATGAACTCACTGCCACACCACGGGGGGAGTCAATAACCTCTTTGTTACCACCCGCTTATTATATCTGATAATTTGGAGTTAATTTTGATACGCTTCCCACATTTTGGTGGTTCTAATCAAAACTGGCCTACCACAAATTGCTCTTAACATCAAGATCAGATAACAATAGGTTTGCAGCCCTCTGATAATAGTAAAAAGAAAATACCTAGTTGGTTTCATCCTGCATCTTTGTATTGTACGTACTATTCATGCAGTCCCACATATTTCCCAAAGCATTTCTCTCACGGTATAGTGGTGTATATAAATAATACCAAGTTATAAAAATACTTATGCACACGTTTTTTTCCTTCGTAGAATTGTTGGAATACTTTTTATTATCGAAATAACTTTTTTTAGTTTAACAAATTTATTGGCAGAGCTTGTAGTACAGTTTGCCTATTCTGAGTAATTCAGTCAGGTCTTGACACTGAGGGTGGTATCACTTCTCACTGCAACGCAGGACAGAGGTTCATACACAAAGAAATACATCATATACATTAACAACTATAAATGTATAGAGGTCAGATTCAAATGGGTAATGTCACTGTTCACTGCCATGCAGGACAGAGGTTCGTACACAAAGAGATGCATCATATTCATTGACAGTACATATACATATATGTAAACACACACTCACATATACATACATATGCATATATACATACACATATACATGTACATGTACATACACACACGCACACATACATACATATACGTCGGTCAGATTCATGTGGGTAATGTCACTTTTCACTGCCATACAGGACAGAGGTTCGTACACAAAGAATGCATCATATTCATTGACACTATATATAGGTCAGATTCATGTGGGTAATGCCACTGTTCACTGCCACGCAGGACAGAGGTTCGTACACAAAGAAGGAAATACATCACATTCACCAGCAGCATATATAGGTCAGTGGATCACATACACTGGAGTCATATTCTAATTGAAGACTAATCAGTGTGGGCTAGCAAATTTGGGATAAACAGCAAGAATGTCCTCAAGCACACCTGATTCAATGAAGTAATTACATAGTTCAAGAAACAATAAGTCAGGTGGCCTGAAGTCTTTGACAGTGTCACATTCAATAATATAGTGTTCAAGTGTATGCTTTAAAGGTTTATCACAAAGTTTACATGCTGAGTGTTCCGGTATGGGTACAGCGTTACTAACTTGCCAGATGTGTCTGTATCCTAGCCTAATTCTGGCCACGACTACATCACATTGTCTGGTTCTGTCCTTATGCTGGCCATACCGGTACCTCTTGTTACAAAATTTGTCATATTTACTAATGCTACAACTGTCAGGTCTCTCTGCATTTCTCACTTCTTCTAGATCAGAGTTCATGATTCTGACTTGAATGTTTTTAATTACAGCATTGGACAGACCAAGGTCACGGTCAACATTTTCTTTCTTACATGCCTCATTGGCCAGTCTATCAGCACGGTCATTATACCTGATTCCAACATGGGACGGAATCCACACAAATTCGATACGAAAGTTGTTCTCATTGGCAGTTATCACATTTCTTTTAATATCACATGCAACTTTAGACATAGAACCTGACGGGCTGTTCATTGATTTCAAAGCACTTTGAGAGTCACAAAATATCACCCCACCTCCATTTTCTTTGAGGTAGTCTGTGGCTAAGTAGATTCCAGTTAGAATCGAGATAACGCTAGCGAGCCACACGCACCATTCATGTCTTCTGATGAGATATACTTTTAAGGCGGTACCAGTGAGTGAATAACTATTTTCCACACGTGTTCTTAACGACCTACTGAGTATATGTGGATGTGGAGAAACTGGATGTGGAACGGCTGGATGTAAAGATACTGAATGTAAAGTGACTAATTGTATAAAGATAGGATGAAGAGAAACAAGATGATGAGGAATACTGTAGATATAGGGAGAAGGAATGGGGGAAAGGTTGAACATTTGGAAGACTGGGTGTAGAGATAGGCAGAATGTAATAGCAATAACGATAATGATAATTTCGGATTTTGTATATGTGAGAGAGAGATAGAGGCAAATAGAGGGGGGGGGGGAGATAATCATAACAAAAATGGGAGAGACCGAAATTTTAATAAGATGAGGAGATGCAAGGGAGCGAAAATGACAGAGAAGTAAAGAGAGGGGGAGGGCGGGAGAGAGACAGGAGAGTGCGAGTCAGTGCCCCCAGGAGAAAGTGAGACAAAGAGAAATAGACATGCGGAGAGAAAACAGATTGAAGAAAAGATACCTAGAGAGTGAATGAGAGAAAGAGACAGATACATAGAAAGGGAAACAGGAAGAAACAAGATAAAAAAGTCACGAAGAGAGAGAAATAAATATGGAGAGGAAAGTGACAGACAGGTATACATAAAGGTAAACAGAGAAGAATCATGAAAGAACTAAGAAATAACAAAGAGAGAGAGAGAGAGAGAGAGAGAGAGAGAGAGAGAGAGAGAGAGAAGCGTCCCTGCCACACATGCACCAACAAGTGAAGTTGGCTCGGAGGTAACACAGGCCTCTTCTCTCCTCTCCGCTTTAAGAATGTTTCCGGGAACAAGCTGGACTTTATTCGCCTCAGATTATGTTTCATCTGTACCAGACTATTTGTGAATCGCTTTTTTTTTTACCTCTCCAATGAATGTCAACTCCCTCCACGAGTGACTGGCTGATTGATTGAAAGAACTGAGTGGGTGAAGGATCGGTCTGAGTAACTATCTGACTAATTGACTGACTGATTGCTTGGATGCGTGACTGATTGACTAACCGACTAATTGAGTGAGTGATGGACTGACTCAAGTGATTAAGTCACTCGTTCATCCACTCAGTAACTGATGAATTAACTATCTTACTCATTGAATAACTAGCTAACTGACTGTGTAACTGGTTTGAATAACTTGATTGATTGAATGACTAACTAGCGCAGTTTAATGACTAATTCTCGTACATTAACTGTGAGAACGAGAAACTGTCAGAGATCAGTCCATCTAGTAACGTTGTTTTATGAGAGTTTTCGTTTTTAGTGAGGATCCTTATTTTTTTTTGGGGGGGGGGATCTCGTTATTAGTGAGAGGTCTCGTGGTTAATGAGATGTGTTGTTGTTTATGATGCCTCTCGTTGTTTGTGGGAGTCTCGTTGTTTGTGAGGCGTCTAGTTTTTTATGAGGCGTCTTGTTGTTTGTGGAAAGTCTCATTACAGCATGACAGTTTTTCTTATCTGTGAATAAATACGTTGTTGACTCCAGCTTTTTAGTTTTGTATCTTTTCCTGTTAAGGACATAATATACTTTGTTTACGTTTCCCTGGGTCTAGGTTGAAGGCTTCAGTATGTTGTATAATGAGTTACTCTCAATAACATTTATATATCTTACAGGTCTTCCCAGCACCGCCACTGTGACCATAACATTGATTCACTTGTGGTCGCAGGGCTGCTTTTTAACTAGGCAAAGTGTAAGTCTGAATGTGGGACCAATAACCCGAAATACGACTAATCGGTGAAAAACATTTTCTTGGAAACTGTAGACAAGTAAGCAGACGAGGCGTCGTGAATCACACATATCACTGAAAGCAGTGCAGCAAGTAGGGTCAGCAGTGAAAAAACAACAACCAAGCTCAATAGGAATCTTACGTCGTACTTTCGAATATAACGATAAGAAATTACTCCCTAAACTGTATAACTTTGTCGTATCTGTCTCCGTCTAAACTACTGTATACAAGCATAGAGATCAAACATCCTAAAAGACATAACATCCCTCTAAAAGGTGTAGTAGCGTAGAACGACTAGAATTATCCTTCAACTTACCGTCTCGATTATCCAAGTAGATTGAGGACCCTCGGCATGACACCTTTTCAGACATGACATATGAATCATAGAATCTAGTCTTATTAAACATACCGAAGCATTCAACATGAATTTGAGTAACGGCATGTACAAGCTGGACAATTTTGTAATTAAGAAGATTTGTAACCAGGTGAGAAGGCCGGGTCACCTGACCATCTGACCTGACCACCAACCGTTGTGTGCTATTTAAAGATTAGTAGGGTCATTGCCTAATACCTGACCATTGTGGACCTGGTCTCACCCTCCTCTGTATATATACACCTTTGATTTGTATTTCTCTCTCGAGTCTGTACTCACCCCTGAAGATGTGAATTACACGAAAGCGCTTGGGAACTTCGTGTTTTCTTCTTTCCTTGTGGTTATCAGCATATACCTAAATCACGCGCACCTACAGTGATTTACTTGCATATATATATATATATATATATATATATATATATATATATATATATATATATATATATATATATATATATATATATATATATATATATATATGTGTGTGTGTGTGTGTGTGTGTGTGCGTGCGTGTGAGCATGTACTGTATGTGTGCATATAGTTAGATAGATACTGTAGATATATAGAGATATGAGATATGAAATAAGAAAACCAACAGAGTTATATCTCTCAAATCTTTTTATGTTGTTAGAATAGTGTAATTACTAACTTTGTTATGCGCTTAAAGACCTTAGTTGTTGAAGCGTAGTAACAACATTATAAGAACAGAGATAGGAGTAAATGAAAAATCATATTTTAGCTACTTTTATTTCCATTTTCCGAAAACTGTATGGTACGATAGTTGAAAAATAGGGGTCAAAGGAAACTTGGAAATTTATAAAATAATTGGAAATGCAGTTACTACAATAATGATAACTAATATAACCAGCTCTGTATAACACTTGTATCTCCAGCGACTGCCACACTTTTAACATATGATAAGTACACCGACAATTGTTGTGACACAACACATTCTGCTTTTCCGCTACGCTCTTTTTCGAAACTAAACAAATAAACAAAATATATGAAACGTACCACTTAACTGCGGAAATTATTCTGAAGAATATTTGTTTAGAACGTTTATTTCGAATTTGGTTGTCCGGTATTCACATGTGTAGATCGTTGTATTTGTTTTTCCCAAATAGCATTATTTGTGAAATTCTGTACCCGGGCTGTTTTTAACGATGGTCTAGATCTGCTCAAACTAATTGTTGCTTGGAAATGTTGTCCGTGAGACATTGCTAACAGGAAGTGGAAGAGGAGGGAGAATTTTATCTTATACTTTGACGTCTAAATTTAGTAGAAAAGTTAAATATTAAAAACATGGGTGCCACTACAGGTAGTATCAGTGTCGAGAACTACATATAATGAGATTTTGAGCTAAGCCAAAACACACATTTTCTTTTGTTAAAAATTAGCATCTAATTTAAAATTTGCTCCTAATATTAGTACAGACGGTTGAAACAGAAACCCGGTTGAAGGTGGCAGTTGTGGCCCGATGAAATCTGTCATCTCTGTTTTCTACCACGGATGTGTGTCCTTTTTTCTAACTGGTGCAGTTACTAAGCACTTCACGATTAAGTTAATTAGATTGAAGGCGGTGGGAGGTGCGGGGAGGGGAGGATTTGTGAGACACATATGTTTCTCGCTCTGATCACCCTGCTGGAGGAGGAGTGAAGGTCACGCCGGACACTATTTGGTCCTGAAGGGGCTTGCTTTTGATTACAATGGTATTTTCTATCATTTAATTTACAATGAAGAAACAAAACAAAAACGACAAGTATTGACGCTGCAGACAGTGTGCCTCTTACCTAGAAAAGCGCCTGGGTTTAAGATCAGCCTAAAAATGCAGAAGGGGTTAATGAACAAAGGACGACACTGATGCACTACGGGTTTTATCGCGTAGTGGACAAAGTGTAGAGAGATTACATTGACGTTACAAAGATTGCAATGTTTTTCTTGACATCTTTATTTTGGATGGTTTGGCTCAACACATTTTAGTAGATTAGGCAAGTATCCCTCAACCACAATAACAATCTGATTACACCAGAGCAGTCATAGCAAGTATCAAGAGATAGGTCTCCGGAGAAGGTGAATTTATTTGGATATGTAGGTACTGTATGTGTACCATGAATCCTGGGCCTGGTGAAGCTAAAGCTATACATTAATAGCACTAGTATTAAGGTTTTCACTAGCCAAACACTAAACACTAGGAATGATATTTTAAGTAAAATTTCTAAGCCATTTCGTCTTTCACGTGTTTGTAGCACCTATGGTGAATCAGTCAGCTGCGTGATAACATCATGAGCTGTGGGGGGGGGGGGGTAATATAACGTACGAACTTTTTAAGTCACTGTCACCCTGCTCAGTGTGTGACAACTACGGGAAGTGCATATAAACTGGACATTTCGGCCACACCTCGTAATGAGAGTGATAATGGCGGCGTGTGAGCGGAGATTTAGTTAAAAGCGGGATATTGTGTCGCTCTGTCGGCTCGATGCTGTCCACGGTGAAGGTAAACATGTAATTAGCTGATAGACAGTTCACAGTCCATTTTAGTGAGCGGCTTTGTGTTGCCACAACTGCTGGACTCTTATATTGTCTATTTGTTCAGTTACTCTGTACCATCCTGACTTCTAAAAAAATCACTCTCTTTCATTTACCTAACGTTCTATTTCTGTTTTTACTGTGCATTAACCAGATTCTAAAATACAAAATAAATATTGTTTCCTTCCATTCACATATTTGAAGAAAATTATATTGTTGCGGCTGTTAGAAGGGAATTCAGAAATCATATGTACAACCGAATTTTTGTAGGCACGAAGTTTGCGGTAAAACCCAGGCAATTTTTTAGTATTTCTAAGCCATTTGGGAGAACCAACAATAACACTGAAAACAAAGGTCTGACATTGAATTAAAGATAATATATATTGTTTGAGAATGGTGACAATGTTTAAATTCTTATAGCTAACTTAATTATTAATTATATTTCAAATTTTTGTCGTTTAGAATATTTTTCATAAAATGTGTTTATACAATTTTCACATAGTATAATAAATTATGACGCCCAGTGGTGTATAAAGATTGTATTTATTACACATGTCATTTTGTAGGATCAATAAACCAAACAATCAATCAATCAGAGTACCGTCCTTATCTGAGGGTTGGAGACCACAGTCCTCCACTCTAAACGTTCTCGGGCTGTTTTTACCAAGCCTTTAAGGTTTTGTATCTCTGGGACCCATTTTTTTTATTTAATTTATCCATCCCAGTTTCTGCCTTCTCCTGGCCCTCTTACCATCTACTTTGCATATTAATATTTCTGACAGTATAGTAAATAGTACTACACCATAATCTTCACAGTCATCTAGAAATCACTTTAAGAGATGTACTGTACACTCCCTTCAAAATTGTAACAAATCCAAATTAAACACTGCAGCGCTATCTATGAACAGACAGCGGTTTGAAGACTCGTTCCTGGAGCCCGGAGTCTTACGTGTACAGGGACTTAGTTTGCACCCAGGTGGATGCAGTCGAATATGAGCTGGCGTGAGGTTTACATCAGTAGTTCTTGTTGAGCTCCATCTCATCATCCTGGTTCTCATAGAGCTCTATGACGCACCATGAGCTCGTACAGGAATTTATGCCAAATCACTGGCGTTTAAAGGGCTCTGTGGCAACACAACATGTTCTTACAGAGCTCTATGCCACACCTCGGTTCCTTCTTTCTTTATATCTAAGTTCTCGAGCAAGGGAAAACAGTCGTCTAGCGAAATGAAACACATTTTATGAACCGTTCCTTTCACACACACACACACACACACTCAAAAGTTCACCATCATGAAAAACAAACCATTCTCCATGTAGAATCTTTTTTTTTTATATTTTCTCTTGCTTAATTTTAGTAATGTTATTGGTTTCTGTTAATTATAACCTATATCAATATACTAATATAATTTTGCATACATAATATAATACAAACTTTCTTACTGTCAACTATAGCACACACACTAGTCCAACATGTTACAGCATTCACTTAGGTCTGTAATGACTCAGGTGTTGACGGCCAGTGGAGCAGCCGAACAATAACCTGAGCTGTCCTCACTCCCACAACTTGACAACATTATTCTCTAGGGTGTAAGAAACAGACAATATTTATTAATTACATAGTGATTCTTGTGATGTGTATTTAAACCATACAGTAACATACAGTACTGCATCTCACGGGTTATGTATGGATATTCCACCAACAATAACATATACTGTACATATACACCTTTTATTCTTCCTCACTTGTCCATCATATACATTCTCAGCCACCGATTCCATCATTGAGAAGTAAAAATACTCATTTACTAATAACACGATCAAAGGCGGTAAGAAAACAAGGTATATTTATGGAGTGAATAATGAGGAACCAATATGAAATAAGCGTAATAAAATATGCCGGACTTACAACTAACAGTTATTAATCCACTTATTTACATGAAGTAACTAAGCATGGGGAGGAGTCTATCTATTCAGCATCCGATATACGATTTTCTTAGTGTTAAACAATGATTGCATTTATGTTAGGTTTATAAAACAAAAAATGTCCAAGATTTCCATAAGTGACATTGTTCCATCATCTCGCCACCCCACATGTTCTCTCACCTATACACACCCAACCACGACTTTTATAAGACCTTCCGCTGTCCTAAAATAACAGTTTTGGAAGTAGGGACGAGTGATCCCGAGAGAGAATCACACTTTGAGCATCATTAATAGCAGTTTCTCTCCAGGTCGTCAACTGTAACGCTTTTCACCAATCATTACGAGTTTTCTATTGTAAATAACTTCTCCTGAATTCCAATCACCTCTAAAAATATGTGTGTCCATCAGTTAACTGCGTATGGTTTTGATCAGAGAGGAAATAGCCTCTTCACTCTGTTAAGATCATATTTATCCAATGTTAAATAGAGAATTTCATAAAAAAGTAAAAAATCTCTTAAGATTAAATTGAAAAGTCTTATTGCAGGTCTAAATTTGTATGATTGGTTAAGTTATATGCCAATGATTAACTCATCAGTTGCTCGTGGTCACTGGAGTGCGGCTGGTATGTAGCACCTTGGGCGGCTGTACCGTGTGTGTATTTAAGCTTAAAGGGGTACTCACAACACATCACACTGACTCACGCCGAACAAGTGAATCACACGTCGTGAAGCCAAGGAGAAGCCTGAAACTATTTTTAGACGTAACAGAGATCCTGTGTATGTGTGTTGTTGCATGCTCGCCTCGCAAGCGAGCGAACCCGGGTTCGATACCCGGGCAGGATGAAACTATGAGCAAGTTTCTTTACGACATTTGCCTCTGTCTACCCAGCAGTAATTGGGGACCTGGATGTTAATCGATTTGCTGATCGTGTTCCGGGGTAATGGTTAGCCATTGCGGTTGACGAGTTGTCCGGTCTTCTTGGACTATTCCTTGTAACTGGGTGATGCAACTCGTTAACTTAAGGTGTGGTATTGTGTTGGCGACAGCTTCTACACCTTAAACAAATTCACGCCTAGGTGGCCCTTGGGCCAGACATCCTCGTTACACCAGGGGCAACCATTATTATGTGTGTGTGTATCGTAAAGGTTGGTGTGGCAGCGGGCTATTAAAAAAAATACCTTCAATTCCCAAAAATAAAGGAGTATAGTGAAATTTTCAGAAGGGAAGACAATTATCAAACAGGACATCTGCATTGCAGATGGCAACAGTGTTGACACTCTTACTGGGTAAAAGACAAGACAGTATAATATGAAAACACCAGGCAGCAGACAGCTGCACATCATACACAGATTGTAGCCGTGATCGGGAAGACTATATGACGTCACTGAAGTATGACATAAGGCTCTAATGTGTACCTTTAAAAAACTTTTAGTCAGGATATACGAGAAAAAACACTGCACAGTCCAATACAGATGAAATACGTTTAAGAGCAGACCAGCTCAAAGACAATAATTATCTAAAGAAAGAAAAACAAATGAACAAGGAAATTAAAATATTTATATTTATTTATAAAACAAAGACCGATTTAAACATTGATTCTTTGGAAATAAAATATTCGTATTATTAATGTTTACAAGATGCGATGTATCTGTGGTTCACTTTATTAGTAAGACGAACTTGTCTGTATATATGGCGATTGTTATATCTAATGTAAATTAAATCAACTGTGTACTACCGTAGGATATATTCCAATGGCTGTGATGCTTTGTGTTTTAATGCAATATTTTGTCTCGACGATTTTGCAGGTCAACAATACCCCAAAAATTATTAACTGAGCATATTCGAATTCTCAAAGATTTATAAGTTTATTTATTTTTTCTCAAACTCAGAAAACGCTTCAAATTATGGGGGTCTTAGTGCAATTTAGACGCCATATAAGAACACTAATTAAATGTGTTGTCAAACTACAAGTTACCGGACAGAGCTCCGAGAATCAGAAACGAGAGCTTGGCAGGCTACACAGGGCAGCGCCGTCAGAAGCGACATTCAGCATCACCAGTACAGATTGAAAAACTACCTTTTCATATTCAAATTATGAAGGACATCACCAATTAATTATTGGTAAAATAACATTTATTTTTGTTTAATGTTTTGTGTTTGTGTTTACTGAAGCTCATAATTATGCATGGGAGGAAATTTACGGATGTCTGTTGGTAAAAGCTTCATCTCGCCCCAGATGACTCGGGCATTTTTTCCTTTATATTAAAAACCCCCAGATATAATTAAGCATAATGTTATAATCAATTACATAAAAAAGTGTCAAAATTATACATTGAAGAAACATCTTGATATACAACTGTTGTAAAAAGGCTACAGTTGGTCCGTTAGTGATGGTCAACCTAGAGTAGTGATGGTCAACCTAGAGTAGTGATGGTCAACCTAGAGTAGTGACGGTCAACCTAGAGTAGTGATGGTCAACCTAGAGTAGTGATGGTCAACCTAAAGTAATGATAGTGTGGAGGATGAGGAGGGACGGTGTGGAAGGTGTCGCAGTACCGTACAAACTTACTGAACGCCGCTTCAACTTGTGGGGTTTTATGTAGTGTACCTAGTGACGTTATGATCCTGGTATGTATCCGTGTGTGTAATCTGATAACGGTGAAGGTTATCTGTTGATATATTATCTAGGGAGTCGTCCTCACTCAGGTAACAAGTATAACTAGAACATCTCTCTCAGCTGCTGTGTTAACTAGAACATCTCTCTCAGCTGCTGTGTTAACTAAAACGTTTCTCTCAGCTGCCGTGTTAACTAAAACGTTTCTCTCAGCTGCTGTGTTAACTAGAACGTTTTTCTCAACTGCTGTGTAAACTAGAACGTTTCTCTCAGCTGCTGTGTTAACTAGAACGTTTCTCTCAGCTACTGTGTTAACTAGAACGTTTCTCTCAGAGGAATACAATTCATTATCCTTGTCATTCCCATTTGAAACATCTTATGTATTATGGACGATGCTCTAGGAGTCCAGGGTAAATTTTTTTTTTCAGGATTGAAATCATTTTGCTAAGATAAAATCATTCAGATCAACAAATGCAAAATGCAAGCGAAATAAGCAGTGCTGTAAAGTATGAATATGTCATAGTGAAATGTTAGACACCAATAAGATATATTCAGGTCGCTCATATGTTGTACTGCATTTAATGGAGCGTTAGTAAAGTTATGTATGATTATAACGTGGAAAAGTCTATCTTCACACACCAGAAATCGTCGTCATATTAATTTAAGGGCTTCCACAATCTAACGGTCTATGTTTCATCTTTACTCAGAGAATTGTTATGGACTTCCATCCAGGATCTAGACAGGCAGACAGGCACCCAATGTGTATAAACCCGAGATATCAGAAAATAACTTCATAACGACCTTATACAGGAAATATATATATATATATACAGTATACAGTACAGTATATGTAATGGTCACCTGGACAACACATCTTGCTAAGGAGTCTAGTAACATCCCGGCGTGGGACGTACAGCACACGCCTGTTGCCTTGACAACCCGTGCCTCCAGGTATAAACACAAGCCTCAGAGGAAGGAGTGCCCCCCTCCCCTTTGGCACACACACACACACACACACACACACACACACACACACACACACTATACAACTAAAATACAAATATGAAAACTCATAAACGATTATATACCACCCTTCAACCCTTCCTCTCCCTGCACCTACTGTACACTGCACCTACACACACACACATAATATAATGTTAATGGTTGCCTCTCGTGGACAGGTATGGCCTGCCTTAGCGCCGATTAGGTGAAAATTTCTTTAAGGTATAGAAGTGTTCGCCAATGCAACTACCGCACCCTATGTTAACGAGTTGTATGACCCAGTGTCAAGGAATAATCCAAGAAGACCGGACAACTCGCCAACTACACTGGCTAGCCATTACCCCGGAACACGATCCGCAAATCTATTAACATTGTATCAAGTAGTTAATTTGGGTACATCGATTAATGGACAAATCTAAGTATGCCGTGACGACATATAAAGCTCCATATGGTGACAGTATCCTAAACTAACCTAACCTAGCCTAAATTAACTTAACTAACCTAACTTAACTTAATGAATCCCTTAAATGACATATGTCCCTCGGGTTGCTCACAACAGCAGTGCTCACTCCTCCCCTGAAGTTGTTTATAACTGCTACCCTCGATTTTGCACTCCACCAAACTCCGACCAGAGACGACACCAACATATCGGGGCACAGTACAGGTCACGAAGCAGTATAACCTCGTGACTCACTACAGTACGTCCGAGAGCACCGTGATGTTCTTCAGCTTGGAGTGCGGTGGACCTGCAATATCACCACCATTAACCAAGATAAATACAACCAACAACTGTTACACCCATTGATGTATATATTAAATAATTAATAACTAAAACAAAACCAACATTATCAATGCCATTCATAGTAAAGCGCAAGAAATTATGGAGCAAAAACCTTATTTTAAATAGTTAGTCATTGCTTTTTAATTATTTGCATGTAATTGTGTATCGCTTTATAATTTTTATGCACAGTCTGTCAGAGTTTACACAAGAGCAACGTTATGTTTGGTTAGTTTTATATAAATTTATCATCTTTTACTTCTGCTAGAGTGCTCGATCCTGTGGTCGGCCGCCAGGTTGTCAAAGAAAACTGTTGCTCCACGGGGTAGGGAACTATTACAGTTTTAAGCTTCTCTACTCTCGTCTATATTACATGTTCACCCACACAATAATTGGATGGTACGACCACAATACTAACCTGATTTAACTGTTAGTGCTAGCATATTAAACAAACCAATAACCATCATTTGTGGTAAATAGGAAATATTCCAGTTTTAATTCATAGGATGGCAGTGAATATTACTTTTACTTTCATCCTCTTCACCACTGATCGGCTCGTTAGCCGCTTGGGCGATCGGTCACGTCTCTGTTACGCATTGTTGGCAAGTACTGGGCATGCACTGGCTCCTGAATGTATCTGAACATGCTCCAGCGCTTGACAAGTCTGGTCTTGACAGAGTTCACACTCGCTGCCGTCACAACACTCTCTAGCAAATTGTTACAAGATTTCACAGCTCTCACTCCGAAAAAGTTACCCCCTCACAGTCTTCTGGGCTTCCGGCTTCTACAACCTTGAGCTGTGACCCCATATGAGGCAGGCGTTCACCAGCTCCAGGCAAGGGCACTCGACTGAGTAGTGCCCCTTGAGCTGTTTATACACCTCAATTAGGTCCCCCCCCCCTTGCCCATCTGTAGTGTAAGCTAGGCAATTACAGGCGCTCTAATCTCTCAGGGTAACTGAGGTGCCGAAGTGCAGGCACCAGTCTGGTGGCTCTCCTTGGGACATTTTAATCAGCTGACAGTCCCTGGCATATCTTGGGGAACCAGGGCGGGATGCCAGTACTCCAGGCAGGGAAGCGGCTTACGAGCCGATCTTTTGGTGAAGAGGATAAAAAAAAGGAAAAGTAATCAGAGACGTGACCGATCGCCCAAACGGCTAACGAGCCGATCAGTGGTAAGGAGGATAAAATTAAAGATAAAAGAGACCACAGTTACCCAGAGAGATTGGAGCGCCTGAAACTACCTAGTTTATACTACAGACGGACCTGAGGAGCGACCTAATCGAAGTGTATGTACATATCAGGGGGCACTACTCAGTCGAATGCACATACCTGGAGCTGGTGGACATCGGCCCCTCAAGTGGTAACAGCTCAAGGTTGAAAAAGCCACAAGTCCAAAATACCGTGAGGGCAAAATTTTTCGAAGTGAGAATTGTGAACTCTTAGAACAATCTGCCAGAGAGCGTTGTGACGGCACCGAGTGTGAGTTCATTCAAGACTTGACTAACACTGGTGCAGGTTTCGATATATTCAGGAGCCAGTGCATGCCCAGTATCTGCCAACAAACAGTGCGTATCAGAGACGTGACCAACCGCCCAAGCGGCTAACGATCCGATCAGTGGTGAAGAGGATAAAAGTAAATGTAAGACCTGGGTGATGTCATGATATAATTTAACATGTTCTGGCAGCACTCTCAGGCAGCAGTTCCGAGCGACAGAGCATGAACAAAACCACCTTAGTCACTTGACAACCAATTGGTTGCATCTCAAAGTTCTTTGAATCCACAGTATACCAGAATAACATTGATGTTGTTTGGCTTCTCACAACTGGGACAGGATATAGTTAATATGAGGTATATTTTACAAAATATTGCCAATATTCTAAAGTTAACTGATACATGAGTTTTGAAATACGCTACTGTACATTTTGGTAAAATTTTTTGTAAGGCATTAGACTTACCTTTTTGGTGGTTTTGGGCCAAAAATTAGATTTTGCTGACAATCACAGTATGGGTACTCCTGAGCTTGCTGATTATGAGTATATGGTCCACGATTCGATTGCAGAGTAATTAGTGGCCAAAATGGTTCTTGAAAGATTTTACTGACATTTTTCAATGCTAATTACTCATCAACTATGGGTTTCCTAAGTGTGTTTTAGGGTTTGTGTGCTATTCTGAAAGTACTTAATTAGTTAAACCCCTTTAAATTATTTGTCTTCTACTGTTTATTGTTCTGTTATATAATTACCAGAGGCATTATATAAGAGACGTTTTTACCAGTATTGTCGTCTTTAATAACACACTCACACGACCCTATATCTAAAAAGAGTGTTGTTAGGTGATCCCACTTCTTCCCGTAAGTACGCTAATTTAACAAGAACTCGTGTATATGAATATTAAAAAAATGTATATTAAACAATATTTGTCCTTTTTGTTGTTATAATGTCATTACTACAGAGAGTTCTATCGCTCAAAAATTTAAAAATGTTGTTAGAATAAAGTAATTACTAACTTTGTTACGCGCTTAAAGATCTTCGTTGTGAAGCGCAGTAATAACATTATCACAACACCGACAACAACATTATTCTAACAACATTTTAAAAATTATGAGATAGAATTCTGTAAGTGTGTTTTACGGGCTAGAATATTGTTCACTTATATATTTCTCCAACAATATCAATACAGAAGAAGATTATGAATTATATGCAGTTCACTCATCCAATCTGTGTGTGTGTGTGTGCGTGTGTGTGTGTGTGTGTGTGTGTGTGCCAAAGAATTATCATAGGTACTCTTTTATTGTAAGAACTTTCATTAGAACTCCTCATCTACTGAATCTATTTTTATTTAGACAGTTGTGACAGTGAAGGCAGCGGCAGACAGTGGACACTTCTGCTAGTTTAGGAAACTTTCTGTGTTTTCACCCATTCACTGTTACCGACTGTAGTAATTGACGAACTCAACTGACAGATCCAATAAACGATCAATTGTCCACTACAATTTTATTTCCTTTCCACTCCGAACGACTACGTATGTTGTTATTCAGGTCTTTTTTGTGACCTTTGCAAGAGCTATACCAGGACCTGCGGGCTCACCCATCCTCCGCCAACCGAGCTGTGCTATCACCTGCCCACACATTCTGTTTCGAGAAGTCATTTCTAGAAACGGTCTATTTATCTATCTACTCATTCATCCGTCCGTCCATCTATCTACATTATAATCACTCCTGTATCATGCTTCTTTTTTTAGTCAAACTTAACGCAGTATATTATTCTCTGCGTTTTTTGTGTCTCTAAAGATCTAAACACACTATCATTGTTACCGTTATTTGTAATGCTAATACTGTTACTAATACTTTGTAACCACAAACACTGCTGTTGTCACGGCTATTGTTACTAATCCTACTGCTACTGTTGTAACTACTAATAAGTAATAACTTTAACCACTACTATCTTCTAATATCACTGCTACTACTATCATCATTATTTCTACTGCTGTTCTTGATAATGTCATTTCTTCAAGTACTGCTACTCCTATTTCTTCCAGTAAACTACTATCTCCACTACTACTTCCACTTTTACTACTTTTAAAATGGGGCAGATAACTCATGAATTGTATGTTTTGTAATAAAATTATTCATTCAACTTGGCATATAACGCACATAACAACAACATGCCAAGGTAACCATTTTAAAGTAGGAAGGCATCTCAAACTCCTCCCTACACAATCACTTGTGTAGCCGAATGTTTGGGTGTAACCGTCGTCTGCTTGCCCTAGATCTAAGATTACTCAATTAACACTTCCTAATCATACTGGGGGCTATTTACATAGGTATACCAAACATCAGCTCGACCTTAAAAACCGAGGGCATGGGGAGACTGGTGTCAACACCCCCAAATTCTGTTGTACATGAGGATCTCCATGCCAAATTTCAGCCCTCTATCTTCAAAAATGTTGCTGTGTATAGCAAACCGACAAACAAGTATCAATCAATCAAACAAACAAACAAACAAGGAAATAAACAAGGAAACAAACAAACAAACAAACAGCATGGGTAGTATACAGCATAAATAACACTAAGGGAGCAGGAACAAGGCAGCAGCTTGAGGAGTGCTGCATAAGTAACAGCCAGGGAACAGGAACAAGACAGCGGTGTGGATGCCCTGACTGTCAGCGTAACAAGAAGTGATGACAGTCAGCGGAGGTTTAATAAAAGAGCAATGTTGTTTGTTATTATGTGTCGTGGGGAGGTAACGTATGCTGGCTTAGTGGACCACCACCAGGAGGGGGAGGGGGTAACGTATGCTGGCTTAGTGGACCACCACCAGGAGGGGGAGGGAGGGGCAAGGAGGAGGGGAGGGAGGGTAACGTATGCTGGCTTAGTGGACCACCACCAGGAGGGGGAGGGGGGGGTAACGTGCTGGCTTAGTGGACCACCACCAGGAGGGGGGGGGGTAACGTATGCTGGCTTAGTGGACCACCACCAGTGGACCACCACCAGGAGGGGAGGGGGGTAGCTGGCTTAGTGGACCACCACCAGGAGGGGGAGGGGGGGTAACGTATGCTGGCTTAGTGGACCACCACCAGGAGGGGGAGGGGTAACGTATGCTGGCTTAGACCACCACCAGGAGGGGGAGGGGGGGTAACGTAGCTGGACCACCACCAGGAGGGGGAGGAGGGTAACGTATGCTGGTAGGGGACCACCACCAGGGAGGGGAGGGGTAACGTATGCTGGCTTAGTGGACCACCACCAGGAGGGGAGGGGGACGTATGCTGGCTTAGTGGACCACCACCAGGGGGAGGGGGGTAACGTATGCTGGCTTAGTGGACCACCACCAGGAGGGGGGGAGGGGGCAACGTATGCTGGCTTAGTGGACCACCACCAGGAGGGGGGAGGGGGTAACGTATGCTGGCTTAGTGGACCACCACCAGGAGGGGGAGGGGGTAACGTATGCTGGCTTAGTGGACCACCACCAGGAGGGGGGGGGTAACGTATGCTGGCTTAGTGGACCACCACCAGGAGGGGGAGGGGGGTAACGTATGCTGGCTTAGTGGACCACCACCAGGAGGGGGGAGGGGGGTAACGAATGCTGGCTTAGTGGACCACCACCAGGAGGGGGGGTGAAGTTTAGGCATGGAATGGAAATGGATGAATCGGAGAGAAAGGAAAAGCCGAAGGGGTGTATATACAGTGTATATATTCGCCTTGTCAAGTATTTCTCCTTAGTCTGTACTCACCCCTGAAGATGTGAATTACACGAAAGCGCTTCGGAACTTCGTGTTTTCTTGTTTCCTTGTGGTTATCAGCATATATATATATATATATATATATATATATATATATATATATATATATATATATATATATATATATATATATATATATATATATATATATATATATATATATATATATATATATAGTATATCCTCTTTATCAAGAATTTACCGCTCGTCAAATAAGAGGTGAGTGCAGAAGTAAAGAAACAGACTCCTGTCACTTTTGGTCACAACAACTATAATGACTCATAATATTATATCCACCAGCTTCTCAAAAAGCCTCAGATTAACTCACATTGAGGAGGAATCATACACTGCATGATTTCTTAATATAATGAAATTAGGGAATGTATTTACAAAGACAAACAAAAGAACAAAATAAATACAAAAAAACACAGCATAAATTAACCTAAGCCCTGTTTGTTTTCAGCAATTTTTAGTTTATTACCTTAAAGACTCAGAGCAGTTTAATAGTATTTTGACATTTACTAGAATTTATTTTCTTTGCATTTGTGATATCTCGCGAGTTACAGTTTGATGTGCAAATATTGAGAAACGTGATTTGCGTTGTCAATTTGATGTGATAATTAAGTTTAGTTATTCCTAGCTCGGATGGGGAATGAAAATTTACAAAATATTTTGTCAACATCTCACAAATTTTCATATAAGTGACCAGGGGGAGTATTGTAACAATGGCATAAGTGAGTATTTCCCGCCAAGCGTGAGCCCATCGCAGTGACCTGTGAATGTGAATGCCTTAGACCTGAACCAATAAGAGAACCTGTGAGGCGGTTTGAAAAAAGTCAGTCTTGTTTTCGAGAGAATGAAGTGTGCGTGTGTGTGTGTCATCTTCCCCATGGTGGGATATACACGTGTTAGTGTCTTAAAGGTTTTATCCGTTTCACGAAATGTATTGTGATTCATGTGACCCCTGTTTAGCTAGCTAGGACGATAGGTTTATTGTTTTGAAGTGTAGTTCTCAATCTCGGTAGAAGGTGTTCAATAAACAAAGGAACCGTTAAGAAGTGTTATAAATGCCCCCCCCCCCCACCTCCCCACCCCCTTTGGTGTTGAATCAAACTTTGTCATGCATGTCTTTGGTGTTATGATACAGTGAGCCATTAGAAATAACAACCTATCACATCTTACTTATATTCCTAGCTATTCCCTCCTTTCATCAGTCTCCCCTCTCTACCTCCCCTGAGTGTGGGGAAAGGTTGACCATAGGGGAGTTGGCGGGGGCTACCTATAGCCTCCCTCATCCCCCCACTTTCCTTAGCCTCCCTCTCTCTTCTCCCTCCCCTCTTAGCCTCTCCACCTCTCACGAGAAATACAGAGAATGAAACAAAGAAGGAAAGATTAAGAATAAGGAAGGAGAATTAGAGAATAAGGAAAGAGTAAAGGTAAGTAAAGAAATAACGTAAAAAAAAAGCATATTATTGTTACACCAGGACAAGATGGCGGAGGAAGGGCAATAACCAGGACAAGATGGCAGGTAGTGAGAGATAGTAAATTAAGACAATATGACAGGAGATGGACGATAGCCAAGACAATATAGCAGGTAGTGAAGGGCGTGGCTGGGAAAAAAGGACAATAAAAAGGACACTATGGCACTGGGGGGGCGGTGAGTGGGATAGTGGTGAGTGGGAAAGTGGTGGGTGGCTGGTGCGTTGTATGAGGGGGTGAGGGGGGGGGGTGAGAGGAGGGTGAGGGTGAGGAGGGGGTGAGGGTGATGGGAGGTGAGGGGTGAGAGGAGGGTGGTGAGGAGGAGAGGAGGGGGTGAGAGGAGGGGGGGTGAGAGGAGGGGGTCCTGGATGACCAACCTATGATTAAGTCTGTAAATCTTGGTGTTGTTATGAGCTGCCACCCACCCACTCTCTCTCTCATCCCCTTCTCTCCATTCTCATCCCTCTCTATCCTCTCACTCTTCTTCTCTCTCACTCACTCACTCTCCTTTCCTTCCCGCGCTCTTCCTCCCTTCAATCTTCCCCCCTTTCCCCTCACTTCTCTTCCTCCCTCTCTCACTGTCGTTTCCAATCCTCTCCTCTCTCTCTCTTCATTGTTTACCTTTCTCTCTCTACATCCTTCTCTTACCATCTACTTCTCTTTATTCTTTCTCTTTTCTCCCTCCCACTCCCCACTCTCTTCTTTTCTCCCCTCCCTCTTCGTTTTTTCCATTCTCCCAACTTCCCTTTCCTCCTGTAGGCTCACACTCCCCAATACATCTTCTTTCCCTTCCCGCGCTGTCTTTCTCACCTCCTCTCTCACTCTGTCATTCATTACTAATGCTCTCTCGTACATTCCGTTCCAATTATTATTCTTCTCCACCTTTCCTCCGTTTCTAACTCTCCCCCTCCCTTGCCACTTCCCCTCTCAATTATTCCTTTCACCACTCTTAGTCTTTCTCTTCCACCTATCCCCCCTCTCTCTCTCGCTACCTCTCATCCTACACTCCCCCTTCCCTCTCTCTACCTTGTTAATTCTTCTCATTCCTCATTCACTCACTCCTATCCATCACATTCTCCCTCCTATACCCTCACTGTCATCTTCCATCTCTCCCTCACTCTTCTTCCCTCTTCCTAACTTACTCTTCCCTCCCCTTACTTTCTCCCTGCTACTCCTCTTTCTCTCTCTCCTGTTCTTCCTTCTCTTCCTTGCCTCTACACCTCACTCCCTCCTTCTCTTTCTCTCCTTCACTGCCTCTTCACCTTCCTCACTACCTCCTTCCGTCCCTCTACACCTCACTCCCTCCTTCTCTTTCTCTCCTTCACTGCCTCTACACCTTCCTCACTACCTCCTTCCGTCCCTCTACACCTCCCTCCCTCCTTTATATGAGAGATAAACACCCAGCCTCCCGCCCCCATCCTGTAAGCACCCCACCTGACACATATTTCTTCCCTCCTAAAGTGGATCTGCCACACCTTCTGTACTTCTTTTTTTATTATTATTCTGTGTCTATTTTTCTATTATTATCCTATTCTTTATCATTATCCGTTCGTAACTATCTGTTCGGTTGTATATTTTCTTCTCTCTCTTTGCCTATTTTTTCTATTCGTTATTGTTTTTTAAAAGGAGCTTTTCTTTTTATTCATTACTACCTCCTCTATCAGACGATCAATGAAAGTTGATTCCTTTTCTACTTCTTTTTGTAGATCTATATTTAGAACTCAGACAATTGATCAAGATCATCTTTATAAAGAATCAAAGATAAAGGCTTGGGATTTAATTACAATTGTAGAAGGTTAAGAAGCCAAGATGGATAAATTAGAGAAGTAACAAAATAAACTCATAACGTCCCTAAAAAAGGTGCAATTGTCTCGATTATCCAAGTAGGCTGAGAGCCTTTGGATTGACAAGTCTTCAGACAAGACACATTAGGGCGGATCTCATAGATACATTCAAAATCTCGAAAGGGATGGAAGGCATAAACCCGGAAACATTTATCGAGATATCACCAACACAATGTAAAGCTTATCAAGGAGGTGGTAGACCTATGAAGCGAGAACAGCACTGGGGTTCAAAATAGTCTTAGACAAAGTTATCAAAAACAACAGGGGATCCTAAGTAGGCCACTGGGCCTTTCACTGGGCGTAGTCACCTCTAGTTGGAGCGGTCGTTTGGTAAATTGGGTAGGTAAATGTTTGAAGGTTTGTTTTGGTCCGTTTTCTATGTGACGACGGAACGGAAGCGCTACACCTCCACAGACAACTTATTTAGTTTTCTTGTTCTCCTCTTGTACAACTATATATCTTAAATTATCTTTACCTTTATTTTCACCATTTCTTCCCTTCTTAAGGTATTTTTCTACATTCATGTAAATAATTCTGTTCTCTCTATCTTGTGTTTTAAACGTTCAATCTCGCCTACGATTGCTGTCTGGTATTATGTCTTTTTTCTTGAATTTCCACCCGTTTATTTTAATACAATCTGGAATAATTTCGAATTCATCTCATTCCTCACTTTTTTTCCTACTCCTTCTTTCAATTTAATGTCCAGTATATATTTCAGATTTATTGTCTTCCGCCGCAGAGTTTCTTTGTGTCTGTTTCTGCGAGTGTCCGTGTGTCTGTCTCTGTGTCCGTTCGACCGACTTGTCAATATTTGGAGAAAGAAATGAGTTAAATTCTCGATCACCAGCACATTGTTGCCTTAAGTCATTATTTCTTCTACTATCGCCTGGAATGAAGTTCTTCCTTGTAGTCAAGTATTACGATCTCTGTCACTGACTGATTACAAACATACTCTGAGGGCATGCCTTTACTTACTGTAACATCACTTGTGCCTGAACCCAAAGAGATCTTCGGGTCTACGGTTAAAGTGCTCGCTGTTTACATTTCATTGTAAATTCTCATCAGCGTGGCAGTAAATTGCTTTAATCAAGGAAGAAAATCACACCTTCGCGTATCAACTATGATTCTGGTAGCATTGAAAATTGTTTCGAGTTAAACTTGATGGGTACGTTTAATTGGATCCGTGTTAATTGGTTCATTTAGGTGTATTTTTTAACATGCCGTTCGGGTACGTTCAGCTAAGTGAGGAAGGGAAGCAGAAGATGTTTCAAAATCAATAAGGCGTAGATATTCTGTTCACCTCGCCTGTCATTCCTGAACAACGTCAATACACTGCTTCACTTGATTAAGTAGATGAGAGATGAACACTTCCATTAAAAGCCTTTACAGTCACAGTGAAGAAATCGTAATCAACACAGACTATAACAGTGGGGGGACCAAGTATTTTTATATTACCAATCTCATTAAGGAAAAGTGACTTGTCAAAGACGTCCTGTTCTGCCATCCCCTGAAATAACTGATCGACCATACACTATACTACACTACACTACGCTAAGCTTCTAAGGGATGTGTTCTGCCTCATATTCAAGAAAATGTTAAATATTGTATAAGATGAACCACTATAATTTGGGATGGATTGTCGTTTTACTTGGACATAGTACAAGACGACCAATGATATTTTAATATATCTCCTGGATATATCATACATGTAAAGTATGTAAAATATATGATTATGTAAACATATGTCTTAGAATTCCACTAAGACACAGTAAATTCTTACAAGACATTACACTTGGTACTTCTATGGTTAAAACGAAAGTATTTAACCAATGTTTATTAAAAGTGTTGACATAAAAATGAAGTACGGTCATTAAACACACAGAAACTCAGATAATAATGAAAGGTGTATGTAATTTATGTTACGAAAAATAAGCAATAGACAAGGTGTATATAAAAGTTTTTTTTTACATTTATTCTTAGTTTGCTTTCATCTTAAATTTTTTGACGTTTTCTTTGTTAGTTTGTGGTTATGGAGACACCATGTGATGTGGTGTATACAGTATGAGACACCGAGACACGTGTGGTGTGGTCACAGTACCTCACTCTCTGCTAAGTAGTGTTGTGGTATCTCATGGTCAGGTGTAAAGCCGACCCACGTTTGTTACCAGAGTGGACTAAGCACTATTCAGCACCCCTTAACACTGATACCACTCCTTTCTGAAACGAAATTTTCCCCTTTGGTGGGATTTTGTTGACATCCCGGTGGGGAGGATAGGTTGAAGGGAGGGAGTTGAGGTATGAGCCAGCAGCAGATGATGATGATGATGATGATGATGATGATGATGATGATGATGATGATGATGATATATAGGTTAATAGATAATTATATAAAGAGTTAATACAGATAGACAAAGAGCGAGAGAGAGAAATTATCTTGTTGCTATTAACACCCTAGAGATAGAATAAAAGGTTCCTCACAGAACCATTTTTACTCAAACATATTATTTTGATCTGAATCTAAGACAAACTTGAACAGTGAGAGATATTAACAACCTTGCAGACTACATCAAGGACGAGATGTTGATACTTGAGTGGGCAAGACAAAGTGACGACCTAAACCTCCATGCATGTAACATAAACCGTAAGAAGAAGTGCTCGGGTTACCTGGAGGAGGAGATGATGTGGTATTCTTAAGAAAAAAACAGACAAAAAACTAACAGATTTGTTTACAGTTAAGTCCACAAAGAGCATTTATTTTGTTACAGAATAACTTCATGCTCACGAACAAAAATGACAGAGATATTACTTGATTAATCTGTTGCCATCATTTAAATGACAACCTTGGTGACTTTTTTAAATCCGGGTGTTAGTAAATTTTATACATTAATTATAATATTATCCTTTTTATGTGGTTTTCTTTCTAATGAACTTTTTAAAAGGCGTTGACGGGCAGCACCATTTTACTTTTTGATCGTGTAATTTAATGAAGAAGAGGAAACTGATACTAATACTCCCTCCTTCAAGTTCCACGCGTTCTTTCCCGATAGTATATTATATATCATGTGACGAGGTGTAGGGAGACGTGGGTGTGGTGAGTGTGTTAAGATTGTTGAGTGTGATGGGTGGTGTATTGGGAGCGGTGCAAATGGTCATATATAGTACAGTAGGTGTGTTAGTGTGATGTGCTAGGTGTGGGATGGTGGGCGTAAAGTGTGCAGGTGGGGATGGTAGGTGGAGGGTGGTGGGCGTAAAGTGTGCAGGTAGGGATTGTAGGTGTGGGATGGTGGGCGTAAAGTGTGCAGGTGGGGATGGTAGGTGGAGGGTGGTGGGCGTAAAGTGTGCAGGTAGGGATTGTAGGTGTGGGATGGTGGGCGTAAAGTGTGCAGGTAGGGATGGTAGGTGTAGGGTGGTGGGCGTAAAGTGTGCAGGTAGGGATTGTAGGTGTAGGGTGGTGGGCGTAAAGTGTGCAGGTAGGAATTGTATTGAGTTCATAACTCTGACACACGGACGGGAGGACAGAAAGACTTGCAGACGATTTTCCACATCACTTCACATTACTCGGCGGGGTAGAAAAATAAGGCGTCCGATAAGTCACAGGGAGATAGTGAGGCAGCAGTGTAAGGAACTCCTTCTTTACACGGTGATCGCTATTGCATACGTAATGAAGCAAGTGACTGCAGCACCTTCAACAGACAGACACCCCAATACAATATAAGAATAAAATTGGTGAATATAAATTTAGTGCCTCTTCATCTAAAGTTGTGAGTCTAGTGTTTCTAAAGAATTCCATCCACCATGATAATAAATAATATAGATAAAACGATCAGTACGAAACAAAAGAAGTATAATCCTTGGGTTTCAGTGATATAAAAGGAGGATAAGAACTAGGTTTACGAACACTATAAAGCTTTACATACAGTGAATAAAATTGCTTATATAGTGAGTCCCACCAATAATTTCTTCCTGTCTGGGACCATGTGTGATGGTCTGCCTAATATGTAAGGTGCTTCGTCTTTTGGTAAATAACGAGTTCTATCTTTTAATACTTACACTGATGGCCCGCTATACAAACTGGATATATAAAACTCAATTGGTATGCTACATAACATTCTGTTTTTTCTCCATATTCTGTGAATAAAATTCATAAATGTACAAATGAACATTTATACTGTACAGTATACATACTGAAGCCAATATGCATTTATATACGAATACAATCCGTCATATTCATGTATGCCACAAACATACATATACAATAAAAGATACAGTTACATTATATATATATATATATATATATATATATATATATATATATATATATATATATATATATATATATATATATATATATACACACAGAAAGGGAAAGTAATTACGTCGTCACTAGTAATCATTATATACAAGATAGTGGAAGCTTTTATTCATATTCAGAAGAAGCTGTCACCAGACTCCTGTACACCCTCAGCCCGGCCCACAACTCACTTCTCCACCAACCACAGACGAGCCTCGCAAGATATTGATTAAAATTCCCACCGGAAACTAATGTAACTCATTAGCGATAATTTCTCTACTTAGGCGCTGCCAGCTTATTACAGGAGTAAATCAGATGTATTAATCTCACCACAGGAGAGCTTGTACCCGTGTCTGAGGAGCAGCTTAACAACTTCCTTCCCTGGTAATTGCACTTTTATATCCTCTCTCTCTCTCTCTCTCTCTCTCTCTCTCTCTCTCTCTCTCTCTCTCTCTCATTATATATGTAATGCCGGCATATGTGTTTAACATGTGTTTATACTATTTCTATTCATTCAGCTGGCATAATATTTTTATCAGGATATTTTCAAACCAGTTAATCTTTTACGATGAGACGAAAGGAATTTTTTTTATATTAAGGTGATGGTGTTGTGTAGTGTCCTCATCCTACACCTACTAAGTTACACAATATTTTTACCAGTACAGTATGATGTTTGTTAATGAGGAATTGACCCTCGAGAAAATTATGTGTGATGGTTAGTTCCTGACTCCTCCGCTTGGCTGTTTGGTGCGTTGCGCGAAAGCCTTGTCTAAACATGCCATGAGTGCTAGTGACTGCCCTACCTATGTTTCCCTGTTCGTCAGATCAGTAATTTTCCGTTCTTAGGTTTCAGAATAAGATGTGTGCCGTTTTTTTGTTTGGTTTTCTATTAAAGACGTAAAAAGATGCATGTCCTTTGAAATTAGTTTATTTTGTGTATTTAATGTGAATTATATTGGTTCAATGTAATTTCTAATATTTTGTAATCATATAATATTTTGTACTTATACAATATTCATATATATATATATATATATATATATATATATATATATATATATATATATATATATATATATATATATATATATATATATATATATATATATATATATATATATATATATATATATATATATATATATATATATATATATATATATATATATATATATATATATATATATATATATATATATATATATATATATATATATATATATATATATTCAGTTTGGAAATAATATATTGCCCACACATACTTGTACTTTTATGATCTAAAATGGTATTCCTGATGTTTCTTTATAACTTGAGTGAAAAAGATTTGGAAACTTATCCAAGATGAAGTTAGCTGTACTTCATGCAAACCTTTGTTGTAAGTGTCTCCTCATCCACGACATTGATAACTGACAAATGTATTGACGGATTTCCCCCCGTCTTATCGACATTTATATGTGTATAGTTTAGTAAGACATCAGTGTAATATAAGAGGTCACAGGGAATTTCTTATTTTCTTTATAATGTTATAGATCCAAGTTCAGTATATCTATTTTCGGCCAACTTTTTATATCTACAAAAAATATCTGGTAAAGGACGTAGAGGATGTGTTAAAAAAAAACATCCGATAAGCTGTGATGAGAGAAAAGGTAAAAAGAAACTTGTTCCAAAAATCTAGTCAATATTCACTTGAGTGATTTTGATCCGGCAACTCCTTTTCCAGATTATTCACACGCGTCTCTCTGGAGTTAATTAGCACTTGTGTGAAGACACTGTTTACGGTCACCAGACTTCAAGCTGTGATTGACAACTCAAGGGGAGAGAAAAATCGTCGACATTCTTCGAGACAAAATGTTGAATGTATCGCGAGTCCCCCGTCGGACTGTCAGGTAGACACACTCACACACACACACACACACCTATGCACTTAACGTCACACACGCACTAATCAACACTTCAGAACCTGTTACCACATCTTTTTCATTGATTTTCATTATATTAATAGCAAAAAGAAAGTTAGTGGTAGTCTTAAAAGACATACTACAATAAGACTAATAATAAGAGCATACTTATCGGCGTATGGCAAAAGTTTCAAATAAATTATAATGTGCTATTTGCATCCTTCCTCTTCGTCATAAATAGTTCCCAGATGAGTCACGAGTGAGTCCATTTAAGCTGCGGTGGATGCATGTTTGTGTGTCAAGATGTTTACTATCTTCTGTTCATGTTAAGGATATCTCGTATTAGCCGTAATGTTATCTGCCTCACTGGGTAATAGCTAACCTAACCTAACCTAACCTAGCTTCCCCCTCCCTCGTGAACAATGATGTAAGTTTTCTTCTTGACACTTTTATCCTGAACTAAGGGGGTTGATGATTTAATGTTGACATGAAGCTGACACTCTCATCCTAACACACAAAAATGACACCTTTATTTTGACACAGAGTTGTCTCCCTATTTTGACACAACACGGTACTGACACCCTTGTCTTGACACAAGGAGCTGACATGGGGAGCTGACGACACTGAACCTGATACAGGCAGTTTACAATATTTATCCTGACATACAGAACTGACACTCGTATCCTGACACACAGAACTAACACTCGTATCATTATTTATGGAACTAAGAGCATCCCATGTTGTAAACACTTAGGGCTAATATATCCTTTTTCGATATTAATCCATACTACTTAAAGCAGGTGTCATTCAGAGTATCAATGGTAATATTCACGGCATAGTTGATAATACTAAATATGGCTATATAACAAAGGATACGTCTCGACGCTCCATCCATAACGTCAAGAACCTTAATTATATTTGGCTACATTCACATTTGATGTTAGTCTTGGCTCAGTCACCAAGTCGCTGGAACGGGTTTATCTTGGGTACAGCCTCACTGGTCTTAGTCGTTAGTGATCCAGTGTAGGTTACTCATGTTTTTGTTTTTTCTTCTTTTATTTTTTATCAGAGATTGTTACAAGAGGTTAAGCGACTTTAGTCTTCAGGTTCTTAACATTAGAGTTCATGTTTCTCATTTAAACATGAAAATTAACGTAAAAAGTTAAGGGATTACAGTTTTTCTCTCATCTCTTATAACGTAGTCACTTTTATACCGCCACCAGGCTTTTTATCGAGCACTGCAGGATGGGGGACACGCCGCAGAGAGCTATCACGAATTATTGATGTACCCGAGAGGGGACCCACTCCCCTCAGGAACTCGTTATTGGAACATTCGCACCTCGTAAGGCAGTAGGACTTCCATCCGATGACGGCGGCCTTAAGAGGCATCATTCTTCGCACGTCGGTTTGAACGACTACAGTTACTTTTTTAGGGAAGGACACACTGTCAGCAACAGGGAAGGACACACTGTCAGCAACATGCCGTCTCTTTCATGTCAGCACGGAGTGAGAATGACTTAAGAGATGAGCACCGAGAAAAGAAGCTACTAAGTACTTACTCCCTCGCATCCATAGAATTATTGGATTTAGGTGACGTTTACCTTACAAGACGTTTGGTAATCTTTGTCAAGTGCTACTACTATGACCAGCTTAGATAAGACAGGGAAATTTTCTACCGTATGTGAAGCAACTTTGCGAGACCATTTTATTGATGATGTTGGCCTCATTTACACACACTTGCAGGGTCTCAATTGTTTCTCTTAATTTGACAACACGACATACTGTACATATATCGTTTCTCACTATTGATTTTTTTTGTTTATGGGCCTATTATTATTATTATTATTATTATTATTATTATTATTATTATTATTATTATTATTATTATTATTATTATTATTATTATTATTATTATTATTATTATTATTATTATTATTATTATTATTATTATTATTATTATTATTATTATTATTATTATTATTATTATTATTATTATTATTATTATTATTATTATCAAGTATTAACTCTTGTTACTAAGATTATTACCTGCAGGGAAATTTTTCAAGGATGATGTTAAGGATGTGTTGGAGGAGAGTGTTGAGGATGAATAGGAAGAAAATTTTAATGTTTTGTGTTGAAGCAATGTTGGGGACATAATGCAGGAGGAATGGTGGAGATGTGTTGGAGGAGGATCGTTAGGGAGAAATCTTTTTAGGATGTGTTGAAGAGTGCTCGGGGAATTGGAGAAGTATTGAATGTGCGTATTAGAAGTACTTAAGTGTTGGAGGAAAGTTTTTGATGAACTGGAGAAATTGTTTGAGGTGTAGTAAGGTGATGGTAGAGTGTTTGAAAAGTGATGAAATGTTGAAATTTTTAAAAAGTGTTGAAAAAATATCTTAGGAGAACTGAAGTGCTAATGGGGTGTTGTAGGTGTGTTTGGAGATGCGCAGAAGTGTTAAAGTGTTTGGAAAGTGTTGAGGAATTGCAAGTGCTGGAGGAGTGTGCGTGAGAGAGAAGCGCTGAAGTTTTGTAAGTGTTGGAAAAGTCATATGAGTAAAGACTTGAGCCTCGCCCTGTTGGTTCACTGTTACACAAATAAATCAATTGCCAGAAGTAATAAAACTGTCAGACATAAATCACCAGAAGGGAGTAATACTCGTTTTATTGCTCTCTGAGTCAAGCAGTTTTTTTCATTTTATTGTATCAGAGGAGAAGATCAGTTTGTAACGAGACGTGTGTGGTAAATGTGGTGGGTGGTGGCGGCACCTCTACATTTAGGCACGGAGCGTATCTTACCCATGTTGCTTTCAGGTAAATAACTCCTTTGGTCAAACTTACACACCGACAGGAATTATGTGCATCTTTCATTAAACAAATATACATATATAACTGTGTGTGTGTTTGTTTGTTTGTGCAATTTATTATGCATTTATATTTCATATTTGTAATAAGTATGTAGTGCAGTTTAGTGGTAATTGCGACATAGCAATAGTTTTCATTTTTTATTTTATTTTTTCGATAATATTAATTGTTACGTACAGAGGAGTAACCATGTAGATATATTTCAAAGTTAAATGAAAAGTGAATAGCATCTGTACTAACCATAACCAAACATAACACAACCTAACCTAACCTGAGCTCATCCAACTTAACCTAACGCAAGGGTGAGTACAGTTAAATAATACAGTGCATCTTAAATAAAACAGTCAATATTATCACTTATGCAAAAATAATAAAAACAAAAAGGTTACCCCAATATCGCGAGACAGTTTGCTACGTTAAAGGCTAAATTGAGAGGGATTATTTCTAAATCGAATGACATATAGAGTAAATTCACCCTTTTTTCTGGTTCAATAATTTCTTAAAAATATTTGATATAGGACTGTCACCACGACCATCAAGTTATTCTGTGGGTTTTCCTTAATCTGGTAATATTTACTGATCCAATGGTAGTCCCCAATAATTACAAGAGATTAGACAGAGTGGGCTGACTGGTAACCAAATTAATTTTACATTTGTCAGCGCTTCGGGGATCCTCTCACCTGGATTATCGTCAGTGGTGGTGGTGCATTTTTATTCCACTTTTAGTAGAATGACAAAACATATACTACTTTCTGATAGATATTGGACTCGCTTAACTCTCCGTTATATCCCTGTTTTCCTTTACCATTTCCTTTTCCAATTTTCTTATTTTCTTCCCCACACATTTACCTTTCATTTAAACATTCGTATTTCTCTGTCCTTAGCTCGACATTTGTAGATAAAACTAATAAATCTTGTCTTTTATTTAATTAGTCCAGTCATCCTCTCATTTCATAATCATTTTTCTTCCTTGTATGTTTGTTTATCAATTCTTTTGTACCCAAATATTCCAACTGCACTTTTTAGATTTTCACTTTTAAGCTGCCCTCGGTCCTCCCTCAGCCCCTTCCATTTCATTCTTATTTCAATTTATCCTTTTCTTATATTATTTACATTCTTTTCCTTCAGCTTGCCCACTTTTCAATTCATTTTTGAGCTTTTATTTTTGGTCATGAAACTCCCATTCAATATTCTTCTCGCTGTATTCACATAAAAGTCAGACACTACAGACCCATTTCCTTTTAGCCCATTTACATGACTCAGATCTAATTATTCTGGCATTTAACACGTTCTATCTTGTTATTAGTCCATGCACACTCGCGAATGTCCTTCATTTTAAATTAATTATTCTTTGTCATTAATCCTCTCTCTCAGCTCACAGTCCCACTAATTTTCATTCCTCCCTGTCACTCTATATTCATACATAGTCCTGTGCACTTCTGCGTTTCCCTCTCGCAAATCTCCCACCAGTACATCACTCATTGAAGCTTTCACTGCTGTTATTGAGGTCATACCTACCAAACTCTTTCGTTTCTTTATTTTTTTTTCATTTCCTGTTGCATTCCCTATTTTTATTCCTATTACCCTACATTTCTTCATTCAACACAAACTTCATAGCCTCTTTCACTCTTACCCTTTCAAACACTAGACTTTATATATAGTTAATTCGGGGTGAAGTATTGGATTAAATCTTTTACACTGTATTGAGGACAAACTGTCCTTTAAAATATACCAAGTTGTAAGATTTATATATGGGTTACACCCTGTGGTGCCCCTGTCCGATTGGTTGACAAAAATACGCAGTGATTGAATAACTGTGGAATGTACAATAAAGGAGGCAGTAATTTACCAGTCAATCCGGAGTGGATTTCAAAAAGTATCTAAGGGGGACAACTCAGGGACAATTACGTGCTACAATGGCGTCATGATGTAGATCCATGCAATAACTATTACTTGTACAGATTCTGTAAAAAAGAAATTACATTTAAAAATTGTTTAGTCATGTTGTCAGCTGGACTACGCAAAGCACTGAGCAAATTACGTATTGAGAATCACAGATTACCTGTTGAAGTGGTGAGGAGCCTCAGACACTGTGTGATGATCAAATACTGGAGGATGAATAACATATTTTGTTGAACGGGAAAGGTTGAGAGGTTTAACAGCCAGGTTTATATTTTGAGGGACTTGTAAGGTCGTCCTGACGCTTCAGTGGTAAACTTACGTAACCTTTTGAATTTGGCTGTTTGTTAAGCGGAGTTTGGCTCTCACCAGATAATTGATGTGCTCTGCGTACTTTATAATGCACTATAAATGAAAATGTACTTATTTATATGATTATATATGTATGTGCGTAGTGATAGAAAATATGTCTTTTCTCTGTCTAATTGCCCTAGCAGCTAGAGCACCCTACCCTAGTCTGAATGCCCGGCTGTTATGTTACAATGTATTACTGCGTTTCAACAATGAAGGTCTTTAAGCGAGTACATTGCATTACTAATTACACTAGTCATTAACAGTTAGGAATTAAGTGGGATGTATCACTCTGCTTAGAAGGTCATGAACACATAAGTAACTTTAGGAGTTTTACTGAGCAACTGCTGTCATGTGGCCACGATATACGGAGCCGTGTATCACTATAACTTCTTATTGTGCTGTGTAATGTGTTAAATGCCCCTTGAATTTTGTGCACTATTGTATACTGTACGTAACAAAGTTGTGGTACTTCGTTTAAATATAGTTAATAATTATATCCATTCTACTGCTTGTTCTTATTAGTGTTTATGTCTTTAAGATTACCTGACTGCCATTTATATTTTGTTAGTTTATCATTCGTGTTTCCCCTTGAAGTTGTTCTTGTTAATTCACAGATAAAATAAATAGACACAAAAAAAAACAAGGAATAACGATTGAGGTAACTATAACCTCGTAGCAATACACAATTGTTAGACCCCAGTGGCAGAAATTCCCCATGCTGTCTCGCTGTGTTAATCCGGCGTAGTCCCCCTCCCTGCTCCACATCCCTTGGTTATGCATTTTATGTGCCTGCCGCCAGAGGTCGACCAAATATTTTCAACTGACTTATCTCTCCTACTCTCCCGGTATCCAAAAGGGGTCTTGTGTGTTGCTAGCATAACTTCAAGCAAAATAAGCATATATGTGATGCAGGTGGACAGGAGCGAGTGATGGCCAGAGTAAGGACTTAAGATCGGCCGAGCAAAATATGATATTAGGGCACAAGAGAAAAAATGTACACCTAACATTAGTCAAGACGTATTTTTGAATATTGGAGATACTGATGCCGAGTCGCCTAGACACTATCATTAATTACTTTTTCTTGTCTGTTTCACCGATCAATTGGTAGATCAGATGACAACATTAAAGAGCTTGTTTAACTGACTGGATTTTATTAGTAGTCCAGAGAATTAGTATTGCTCTCTCTCTCTCTCTCTCTCTCTCTCTCTCTCTCTCTCTCTCAATTAAAATAACATCCAATCTAACACGAATGTGATGAAGAGCCACCAATTTCTCTTTACCAAACTGACCGACAACGACCACCAATAAAAAAAAAATAAATAAATGGTCACCACACTTCAATACATTCCTCCCCCCTTATAAGTTGGAGAAAAGCCCGCGCCGCTATTCATGAGAATTTTGATAATAATTTTTCTGTTGCTTCCGAAGGCCGGCAGAGGAGCAGGCAGGCAAGCAGGCAGGCATACAGGCAGAAGAACTCTCGGATGACAAAACGAAAATGGTCCATCCAATTAGAGAAAGTTGGATCAAGAAGGAACTTTATATCACAAGGTTATTTTTGCACTGGAATATTGAGACTGTTGCCAGAAGTTTTATAAAGAAGGAATTGAAGCTCAAATAACGCCTTATATGCTCGGGTCTCTCACTCACTTTTCTCCCAAGTCGCCATAAGCCTTTAAATCTTGGTTGCAATATATCATAAAATCGTTAGCATCTGTCCTTAAGGCTCCCATTTAAGAATTTTCATGTAAATTAAAAAATAAAAAATCTCAGGTCTCAGTATAATTGTGATTGTATTTCTAGATGGTGTTTTATGTGTTTCAGGTTAACTCAAGCAGATGCATGTTTTCTTCCCTCATCAATATTCATCGCACGAAACCTTGTGACTCAGGACCCAGTATTGTTGGCTGGTGTTTTACGAGTTAACTCCCCCCTCAGCCTCATCGGTCTCGGTCAAGTGCAGCCACACAGAGGATGTTATCGACCCGTTATCCCTTAATGAATGATGTTATAGATTCATGTTATTTTGTTTTTGGCAACGATAAAAATGTGTGGATTAAATTCAGTGTGATTGATTTCATCTCAAGCTGACTGGCAATTCTACAGTGTATTTCTCGAGTGAGGGTTCAATCCAAGGACTTCTGTACCATAAGCAATAATTTGCTTTACATCATGTACATAAAAAAGTAGTAATGAATTACTAACGCCATTAAAACTAAACACCCAACTCATGTTTTTTCCACAGTCTACTGTAACCTTTCCTTCGTATAATTTTTCTTATATATATATATATATATATATATATATATATATATATATATATATATATATATATATATATATATATATATATATATATATATATATATATATATATATATATATATATATATATTTACTTCCATGTTGTGTTTTGTTTTGGTCGTCTCGCGCCTAGGATTTCCACCCGTATGCTAAATAGGAGCCGCAAGGACCAGTTGAGAGCGGAACAGCTGATGCGGAACTAAGCTTATCTATAATGAAATCTTTCTTAAAGCGTCCCCGTGCGAGAGTCGTTGCTTTATGAAGGGAGAGAAACTTCTGACCCCCGCAATAACTTAACCCAACACTGAAGCAATGAAAACGAAGGAGAACTTGGGGGATGAGTTTTATCATGAATAACGCAAACTACTCGTAGGAGAGGCGGGATGTGGAAGCAGCATTGTTGATCTAATTTTTCTTCAAAGTTGTCTCCTCACCAACTGATAAGATTTTTCACTCTTTCTCTGTTCCTCTTATTTTCTTTTTCTCTCCTGTATTACAAGTACAACATTTCTTCTAATTTACTATGAGTTGGACAGAGTGGCAATGTCGCTGTAGCATTTGTGCAGTTTTCGCTTATTTGAACTTGGATGACTCGAACCAAATGTATTTGAACCCAGTTTTCAAGACTACAGTTACAAAGAGTTATCATTGACTCACCGCTCTCTGTATAAGGTGTCCCTTGTATAATCACTCTAAGAGAATGATGAGTTCCAGACACATATATAAGAAGTAACCCATATGTTACTTCTGTAAATAATATGCCTTCCACCTGTCAATTTAGGTATTAATTCAAATACTTTAGCTCTTTCCAGGTACACTGTTTCTCTTTCAGCATGAACTGCTCGGAATGTTCTCAGTGTAACACGCTCTATATATAAATTTTCTGGTGATCTTTATATATGAAATAATTTCTATAGTAGTTGAAAACCTTTTGTAATACTATACTTTTATTAGTAATTTGAATGCTCTGAATATAGAAGGCTTTCTATAGCACCTGTAGAATTCCTAGTATCGAACATTTACTGCTGCCTCACTGCAGTTCTGTTATATTAGACATCTCAAGATAGTTCACTTTCTCTATTCCGAGTAACCTCTCAAAGCACACTACGCTTGACAATTTAAGAGACAAAAAATCATAGTTGAATTTAGTCCAGACGCATGACTTTGAGTCTCTTGTTTGACACCAACTTCGGATGCTGTTGAAATTACGGTCTCTTATCCTTATGGTTTGTGTCGAGCTAACAACTCCACCATAGTTGTTTATGTTGACTTAACACCACACCTGGATGGTTGCCAAGCACAATTAGGAATTTGCTATTAACCCAGGAAGCTGCCACCATATTCGGTAGGCTACCACAATGCCCTGCAAACCTGCGCTATATCCGAGAGTCTTCACCATACCCTCACCACACCTCCAGTATATTTCATATCTCCCGTTGAGGAATTAAAGGTCAAATGTGGTGATTTAGTTTCATTATGCAGAAGTAAAGCATTTCCTGAATCTCGAGCCTCGAGAGTCAAATAAAACATGGAAGCGAATAAAACTTGTCTCACCCGACACCAAATGTTTCACCAACTTAAGAAGATTTCCTCTCTCCCAGGACCCCCCCCCGCCCCCCTATCCCATTTGTTCTCCCAAGGCCTTCATAACTCATAGTGGTGACGGGTACGTGTGAAAAACAGCGACGTACTCTTGCGGGCCACCATCCCCTGCCACATACTTACCTCTCCTCTCTTCCTGGTGTTTACATTTCTTTTTAATAAACTTCCTGTCGGTCCATTTGCGTGGGAATATAGCCCAATATTTCATAGGTGTGGCGTAAACGTCTACGTAAGGGTTACTTGAAATATTACACACATATATATATTTTTTTTTTGTAATAACTTGGTCATTGATGAAGAGAAGTAAATAAACAAATAGAAAAACAATGAGCATTTATAGGTGCTGTGATCTGGAGTGAGTGATGGTAAGAGGTGTGGAATGGAGTGAAAGATGGAGGGACGGAGGGAGGACAGCCACCACCACCACCACCACCACCATCACCACCACCACCATCACCACCACCACCACCACCGTCGCTACCACCACCACACCACCACCACCACCATCACCACCTACCACCACCCATCACCACCACCACCACCACCACCACCACCACCACCATCACCACCACCACCACCACCACCACCACCACCGTCGCTACCACCACCACCACCACCACCACCACCACCATCACCACCACCACCACCATCACCACCACCACCACCGTCACCACCCACCACCACCACCACCATCACCGCCACCACCACCACCACCACCACCACCACCACCACCACCACAGGTCCGACTAGCAGAGATGACGCCCTGACCCCTGTGACGTTTATTACAACCCGCTCATCACTTCCAGTTTGTTGGCGACAGATTTACCGTGACCTGCTCTTGTTGACTGTGGAGAGCCTGCGTAGTAAGACCAAATATACA
Organism: Homarus americanus; assembly: GCF_018991925.1. Taxonomy (NCBI): domain Eukaryota; kingdom Metazoa; phylum Arthropoda; class Malacostraca; order Decapoda; family Nephropidae; genus Homarus; species Homarus americanus. The sequence goes on along the minus strand of NW_024747794.1, from coordinate 1,457,085 downwards.
GGGTTGGAAGAGAGAACAAAGGATTATTATTGTTCACGGGTAAATATAAATGAAGAAACGAGAGAAAATAGAGTGTCTTTTTTACACTTTGACGTATGATGAAAATAGATATTTTACAGTGACGAGTTTAATGGAACAGTGTTATGCATAAAACTTGGTGAAATGAACCCCCAGGGTGTAGACAAGAATTATGTTTATTGTATAGTCTGTGATATATGTGAGAAGATTGAAATTACTATTTTATTTGTTTGGGATTTGTTCAAAACACACGCACACACACGCACACACACACACACACACACGCACACACACACACACACACACACACACACACACACACACACACACACACACACACACACACACACACACACACACACACACACACACACACACACACACACACACACACATTACCATTTCAGTCTTGGCATCATTACAAGTATTCCTCATTATGTGGTGAAAGAATATGAGGGACACATAATGTATCTCACCATTGAACTAGACGAGGTATCTCCATAAGCATCTCTTCTGGTTGATGGTATCTTGTGGTAGGGTTCCTCGTCTTCTAATGAGCACACAATTTTAAGATCAATTACATTAATCTTACCAGTAATTCCCTCAGTGAAACTCAAGTTTATTTTGTGTCCTTTTTGTTCATGTTTTTTTTCTTGTTTTGTTCATTATCTTCTCTTTGCTTTCCGTTTATCGTTGTCTTTTTGTCTATCTCTCTTCTTATCTGTATTTATCTGTTGTTTAGTATGTGTATGGAGAAATCCTGTCGTGTTAAGCATCGGATGAAAGTTACGTGTACCTGCACCATCCACGACAGTCCTCTCTCGCCCTCACCTCTCACATCCCTTCCTCCATCCCCCCCCCCTCTCCCTCCCTCTCCTACACTTACCATCTGCCCCTCCCTCCCCCGCCACTACACCACTCTTCCTCTCTTCCCTGCACCACTCATTCTCCCTCCCTCCCAACCACCCATACCCACTCAGATTCCATTCCCTTAGGCTTATACCAACTCTTCCTACCCACAACCACACTCTACCTGTTTCCTCCTCACCCCACACTGCTGCTCTTCCTTCACGCACACACTTCACTATTCCTTCAAGTGTATTGTTTGGCAAGAAATCTCGTTGATTTTCCGATTTGATATTGGATATTTATATGTGTTTTAGTATGAATCTTGGCTCTCGGGTAAACTAAATGAGATATAAAGGTGAAGGGTGACGCTCCTCCTCCACTTGGATTAATATTGTATTCTCGTTCTTAAGTCGGGAGTCGCCTCGAGTAATAAAGATTCTTTAATTTACGAAACTTCCAAGTTTGTTACTTGAGTGTTGTGCTGTGTTGTTGAAAGAGTTTGGGTGGTAGTAATTCCCGAGGTGCTACTCTGTGTGTGTGTGTGTGTGTGTGTGTGTGTGTGTGTGTGTGTATGTGTGTAATTTATAAATACTAAATACCTCAATTATTAATCGATTAAATTTTCAGAATATCAATAAAAAGCAACAGGAAATATTATAAAAAAAGAATAGAATATAAAGGTCTCTTTTTTTTTTTGGGGGGGTTAGGATCCTTCTAACCTTGCTTTCCGAACAGAAATCTTGTTCCATTCAGTAAAACCACACGTTTGTGTCGCCGAGTTTCTTGGCCACCGTGTGAGACCTACTGACTCACTTACCTCCACAAACATTGTTACTCTCGCTCTGTTGAGGTGAGTTCTTACTTCTGTTAATTGTTTCACCTTAGGAAGCGTAGGGACTTAAATCTATCGTACTTTTGACAATTCTAAGTAGCAGCTTAATTTTACGTGTCTGAGTGTTGATTGAATATCTCTTTCACGTAACTAAATACTACCTCACTTCTGCTTCACTTAAGCGTTTAAGCTTACTGCTGAATGTATTGACTCTCGCTGAGTTTACTGCAGAGTTTGGCAATTTGTTCCCTGGGTTGACAACACGGGCTGAGCACTTGTTTACTCTGCGTCTCGTCCCTTTGTGACTTTTGACAAGTTTGTCGTCATTCTCCCAGAAGCCTCTGTTGGAGTTGTCCCTTTCAGAGAATTAATATCTCTACAATAGAACCTACGAACAAATTTAAAAAATTCAGTGTTGTGATATTACTTCACTACCGGTCTATCTATATACTGTATCTACCTGTATATCTCAAAAAGTGTATAGACAAAAAAGAATAAATATGACCATAACAAAAAAGTATTAGAGGTAAACTAATCAATCAAGGAGTAACAAGTCTCTCTCGAAAGTATGGATGAATGAAACATCTTCATTGGGTATTAAAATATGATATAGTACTATCATTCAGCAGACACGATACTTCATCAAAAAGGAGCTAGTTGTCATGATACTGATTCTGGTACTTCAGCAGCACTAGAGTTTTAGATAAGAATTATTTATCCATCTAATTTCAAACTATGTGGGGGGAACTTAGTTATCCTCAACTTATGACATAAAGGTAATACTCGGGTACCATTACAAGGCCTCATGCAACTACACGTGAATGTCATACACGTGTGACGACTCTGTCCCCTCCTCACTCTACCATCTCAACCTAGACTTGCTACCTGAGCTGCCATTTCTATCAGGTTTTTGTGTTGTTGTTTATAGTAGGTGTATTTAATGTATAATGTAAGAATAATAGGGTGATATTCTGGTAGCAAGGAGGTTCATCACACACGACAACAGCTGATTTTATTGAAGCAAGTTAGTGCTTGTACTGATACGAGATAACCTCCTGGTTCTTTTAGTGCCACAGATCTTAGAGAAATTAATCCCTTGGGGTTGTATATGAAATCTATATTGGCAACCGTTGGTTTCATAGCACCGCAAGACATAATGACTCACCACAGCATCATCTTTGTCTTTATATTTAAAGTCGATTACGCTTTTATTTGGAAACACACACACACACACACACACACACAGTGAACTGGCATTGAACATTTCATGGGGTTCCATTACCCTGATCCTGTCCGGTGTTGAGGACTGCTCCGCCCCGTCCTGCTCCCCATCTCCCCCCTCCCACTCCTCTTTCCTCCCTCTCGTTTCTCTTCCCTCCATCCTGCTCCTCTTTCCTCCGACCACTTTTGTCTCTATTATGAGAGGAGTGAGGTGAAAGAGGAGGGGAGGGAGGGGGTTCAACAGTTACAGATACTCTTACAAACAATACAGTTAATGGCAACGGAGGAGGAAGGGCTTGGTGCACGGTTTTCATGAGCAGTGGAGCTAATAGTGTGGGAATTAATAGTCACTGTCACCAGTAGTTGGTACAGTACAGGTATAATGTACTCTACTTTTCATCCTCTGTTGGTTGTTGGCATTACTAGTTTTTGCTTGTATCAACGATTACTTAATTAGGGTACATAGGAAAGAGTTAAATGCTTTATAGCTCGTAATGTTATATAATAGATGCACGTCTTTATTTTTAGAACGTATTTCCTTCAATAAAAGGTACATTAAAAGGAATATAACCTTTATGCTCTCTCTCTCTCTCTCTCTCTCCCTCTCTAAAATAATGAACAAGCGTCGGGAATATTTAGAATGAACATCCTCAACTGCGATATGCGCCTAACTCCTTCTCTGCTGTTCTGTGTGTGTGTGTCCTTACTTCCTAGTTGCATTCTGAACACATAGTTCCCGACGATTGTGTGGAAGTATGTGACTCTTCAACCGCGTTGTGAAGGCTTACATACCTTTCTGGTGACGTCTTGAATGCGGACGGGACTTCCTGCCTGCAGTGGAAAGGCTGCAGGTCTGTAACGGCTCTACACCTCCTAGACTAGAGATTGACTTCTGCATAGTTTATAAGGAACACCCCCAAAGGCCACGTCTCGTATTCTCGTAGATTTATGCGTTGTTTTGTCTCCTGTTTTCTAGGGTTTGAGAGATCGGGATTTATGGTCACAGTTTAGACACCAATGAGTTTCCTTCCAGTATTTATACCGTACCTTCAGGTGTGTGTGTGTGTGTGTGTGTGTGTGTGTGTGTGTGTGTGTGTGTGTGTGTCAGAGTACAGTACCTGGTTATCCGCCAATGTTGAAAGTCAGCAAAATATTCTTCTTGAAATTTGGGGATTTCATGATGATTAGACCTTTCCCAGCTTATTTCACCTGATAGTTAAACACCCTAACATTACCTGGTAGATTAAGTTAGGTTAGGTCAGGTTGTTATGTCATGTCATGTCTTGTTAAGTTAGTGTTATGTCAGGTTAGGTTGAATTAGGTTAGGGTAGTTAATCATAAGGTAAAATATACTGAGGTTAATTTTCACATGATCCAAATTATGAGGAGATTTGGGAAGTAATCGAGAACAGACTAATTTAGTCTTTTGAGCAATTTGGTGGTCAAGGTCACAGGTCAATATTACTGGTTTGGGTAAAGGTCAAGGGATCAGTTCTAGGTCAAGGTCACAGGAGAAAGTCAGAGGTCAAATAAACAATCATAGATCAATATTGTACGAGTATTTCAGCAAAGATGAAAGTCTCAGTTTATGATCATTGGTTAGTGTCAGGACAAGGTCAGAGTTCAAGAGCACTGGTCAATTTCACTGATTAAGGTTACAGCTGAAGGTCACAAGTGAATCTGACATATGATTAAGGAAATGTTTTTAATAATATTTAATAATAACTATTTTACACAGAAAGAAGGGAATGTTAAATTTTTTATGTAATTTTCGATTATTCACGGATGAAATTTTAACATTTACTATGGATATTCAGAAGCGAAGTGTGCAGATTAACGCAAGAACATCGTACATTCACCGGTAAAATATGAACTATTGTAGAAGCTTATTACAGATATAGACTGTGAGCTTGAACAGAGGTGAGGACGCTATTGTCGTATTTTACAGTGTTAGTCCGGATATTAGCCATCACTGTTGTCCCCGCTAGTCGATATTGAACCGTCAAAAGAAGGACATCTAAATTTGAACCAGAATGCCCTCGAATAGAGCGGAAATCACTCGATCGGCAGCCATCCGCCCTGAAACGTGGCTGATGGCAACTCCAGGTTTCTCTCCCCGTCTGTGGAGTGAGATACCCTCAAGTCGCAACTGAACCTCGAGTGGTCAAGTGACGGACAAGAATTCCAGACTCATAGGAGAAGAGAAAAAAAATCTGAATAGGGGAAGGAAAAATTTCTTCGCCATTAAGCATACAAAGAAGAAGTAGCTCTTGAGATGCTGGAGACAACTCTGCCGCCGATGTCAGGGGCTGATAAGTCACATGGCCGGCTTGAAGAGCAGGATAGTTCTACACCACACACCAGGCTTGGGTCGAAAATCTACTAACATTACCACGGTATGATAGACGTTGAGGGCAGAGAAGCGGATGGGGCGTCATTAGCAACAGAGCTTCAGGTACAAGTGGAGCCACATTGTGTCCTGTGATGATCATGCTCCACTTGTTGTGAATAGTGCCACCGGGAGGATGGAGACGCGACCTGGTGCTGTGCTGTGCTGGTGTGAGGCTGTGTGTTGCTGTTGCTAAACTGCACTGTGCTGCTATAAGACTGTGTGGTACTGCTGTTAAACTGCATCGTCCTGCTGTAAGACAGTGTAGTGTTGCTCTTAAACTGCACCGTGCTGTTATAAAACTGTGGCGCTGCTGTGAGGCTGTGTTGTTGCAGTGAGACTGTGTGCTGCTGCTGTGAGATTGTGTGGTGCTGCTGTGAGGCTGTGTGGTGCTGCTGTGAGGCTGTGGTGCTGCTGTGAGACTGTGGTGCTGCTGAGAGACTGTGCGGTGCTGCTTGAGACTGTGCTGCTGCTGTGAGACTGTGTGGTGATGTTATACGACTGGGTGGTGCTGCTGTGTGGTAGTAGTGGTGTACGACTGTGTATTGAAGGATGAGGTCGCCCCCTACCGCCACAACGTCAAGTGTTCGACCATCGATCGTCACCATTATCTTATTCTGATCTAACTGGGGTAGCCGCTTTGCCTTGGTTAGATGTTAAAAATAAGGTCATACACAAGGTGGGGTTCGGTCCCCCTTCCCAAAATTAGACATTCGTGAGCATTTTCGGGGATACTTAAATTGGCCCCCAAAATTTCACCTGTGACACATACTTTAATTGTGCTTAATCACTATAAACTTACCTGCCTAAGTAACTGACAATCAGATGACTTTAGGCTTCCTGAACGACACTGTATCTTCCTTTTTTTCATCTTTTTTTAGGATTATTTACCTGGGCTTTGATAGTTTTACGGGTTATGTTTGGAATCTTTTAATCTACAGTGGGATTTATAAATCATTGGGTGGGGTAGGATGATGTTTGTTTGTGTTTAAATAAGTGCTAGTATGGGTTGGCTGCTCCTACATCAGGCAGATCAGTAGGTAGTGAGGATGAGGGAAATGTTATCATACTGTATGGAGTCCAATATTCCACATTTAGGACACCTATAGGATGTTTGCGACACCTCCATGCTATGTAAGGTTGTTTCTGTTATATTTAAAACAAAAGAACGTCTGTTACTGGATTGTGTCACGTTCATCAGTCTTCCTGTAAACACTGGATGGACAACTCTCATAACAATTACATTATCTCCTTGACACCTACTGTACAGGTGTTTTCATGCAAAAAGAATCATGAAACACGCGACCTAGTGTTTATAGTTAATACCTCCATTAATAATAGCGACTTGTAATGTTTATGGTCTACAGTGTATAAATCAGGGTGTTTTGTGTTTGTTTTTATTTAAATGCTTTTAGTAACTGTCAGAAAAGATAGATTATGCCCTGGGACATAACAGGTGGCTAGTGTGTATCTGTCAAAAGTGTTCAGGTATACAGACAACTAATTAACTTAAATTGTAATATACTGTTTAATTGCCATATATATTACATTGTACTGTATAAACTTGTTGAAACGAATTTTTAATCAGCAATTATACTGATTCTTGTTTTCTTTCTATACGTGTCTTGATAATTACAGTTAGGGTGATAAGTGAATTTATTGCTGATTTCCTCTGCTGTCGTCCCTGCCAGCACTTAAAGGTCAGGTGCCGGGTCAGGCTGTCGTGTTTAAGCATTCTTTTACGCCAAAACAATGATTTGAAAATAAAAATCAATTCTTTATCAGTTATATGAAAAATATAATGAAAAAAAGCTGGAACACTGAAGAGAAAGTGGACGGTAATTGACATTTGATTACCGTTGTTTTTGATATTGGCGAATAAGGTCTATTAGGTAAGTCATCCTTTCACGTCATCTGTGAGTTTATCGATATAATATGTTTCGCTTTACTTGTCGATGCATATGTACCCATGTCTTAGATTACATACTGCATTACTGCGGGGTCCTTATGAAGTCAACATCGCCTGACATTGACTTAAACAGTGCCAGAAAAGAAGTAGTTTATCAAAGTACGAGAAGGGCATTTCTCTATAGCCAACAAAATAGAAAAATTCCATACGAGATTATTGAACATTATTGAACATTATTGGCCATAACACCAAGATCAAACAAGTTTTTTTCTGATATTGTTCTTTTTTTTTACCTGAGGACAAACTGTTTATTTTTATATGTTTATGATGAACATACTGAATATACAGGGTGTCCATAAATGATTACCCTGATTAAAACATGAGAGCATACTGTTTTAGGGGTAATTATTTTTGAACACCCTGTATATTTAATCAAGACCTCTGCATAAATTGCCCATAAAAATCTATCATATTTGTTCGTACTTACACAAACAACGTTTAATGAGAGAGATAATCAACTTGTTCCACATTCACTCCTACTTGTGTTTCAAGGTTGTCTCATCTGGGGGACCTATCAGACCCTCGCAGTTGTCTTAATGAGGACAGCAGATGTGTTTACTCTCAACTATTACAAAAACTCATACACAAGTTTGCGATACAATGACATAATTTCCAAACTATTAATATATAGATTTGACATAACAGAGAATTTCCAGAGTTCACTGTGAAAACTATAGACTGTACTATCAACTTTCTGGTAAAAATTAAGTGGAAATTTTCTCATTAAGATTATTACGAAGTGTGCAATAAGATTCTTGTCCAAATATTGTTTAATTTGTTGCAACTGAGAACACTGTTGTCGCTCCCACGGGTTCCTCTATCAACTATAATCTAGCAACACATAATTCACCACATTGGCATCACTGTCTCTCACCTGACAAATTTACCCCAGCAGAGTCTTCAACAAATCTGCATTACCAGTAGAGCCCAGCAGATTTACCCTTCGTGTCAAACTTCCGTAATGAAATATCTGAAACCTAGTTGCTATTAATACCAAATAGGATGTAAATATTTCTAGAAAATCTTCGCAATGTGAATGTACAGTATCTCAAAAAAGTATCTGTCCATACACTGAGTGAAACATAATGAGAACACGGATGATAGATATTGGGACATGCATTTACTTTGGTACATAGCTTAACATAAGTAATGCAAAGTGTAATTATTTCGGCGTAATTAATATGATGTTTGGTTACTAAATGTAATAGAATCAGTCTGCCACACAGCCACGCATACCAACCCTCCCGGGACATGACAGAAGTTATCGCACCCATCCTGGCATATACTTTTTTTAGATAATGTAGAGTAAATCTGCACAGCTAGTTTTTAAATTCCTGGGTGTTGGAGTAAATCAATGAGATAATTTATCCAAACGACTTGATTCACTTCTGTTATATCACAGGAATCAGCTCGAGGACTTCCATAGTGTCTGTTGCACTTAGGAATTCACCGTAATTATTATAGATTATTACCGACACACCACATCGGTTTTCACAAGTTTTGATGAAGAATGACTGTGTAAGTAACAGGGATGACGCTGGGTCTGTTTTTCTGTGACATTTGCACCACTTTACTTTCGGGCTTAAACCAGATAATTGGTTGATAATCTCCGCGAGGATTCCACGAATGCATTCAATTGTTGACTTCCGTGGGTGACGACAGAGAGTGTGCAAGGCGTTAAATCGAAAGCATTTATATGTAATGCTAATCAACAATATACAAACATTGAGTTTGACTGACAAGCTAAATGGTGAAGTGTTCTGGTAGCTGTGTATCTTAGAAAACTTCCTTCTTAGCTGTGTATCTTAGAAAACTTCCTTCTTAGCTGTGTATCTTAGAAAACTTCCTTCTTAGCTGTGTATCTTAGAAAACTTCCTTCTTAGCTGTGTATCTTAGAAAACTTCCTTCTCTCTCGATGGGCAGTTAAGACTATTTCTTTCGTGAGAATTGTTGCCATATACCGAAAGGTTGACAATGTTTCCTTAAACTCATGAATCATGGTACATCATTTATTTCAGCGCGCAACTTCTTATATGACGTTAACGATTAAGGAATATTATTCAAGAATGTTAAATTATATATTAATTTAATTGACTGTAACGAAAGCTTTCTCCAGGTCCCGGGAGTGACCCAACTTGGCGCCTTATGACATTTTTATTTATATATTTGTGTGTGTGTGTTGGGGGGAAATTATACGATGAAACACAGGTAAGATTAAAAACAAAAACCTACTTTATGAGGAAACAAACTCAAAAGAAAAGCAGCACTGTAAATTTCGGCAGCTCACTGCGGCCATCCCATCCCAATAGACTGTAGCTTTTAGGAGGCACCGAGAACGTCTTTCACACACACACACACACACACACACACACACACACAAACCTGGCCATGAAATCTTTTGCGTTTTGTTAATGAACGGGCCATAACGAATTATTTTACAACCATATTTTTATTCATTTTTAATTTTGTTCTCTAATTTAAAAGATTTATTGTTACAGAATTTTTAGCTTTTATTTAAATAACTTCGTTTTCTGAAGCCACAGGTTGGGACAGAAAGTTTTTTAGCTACTCATGAATCTTTAATTTTTCAATTCAGAAAGTAATGGACTTTATTTTTCAAGTGATATTTTTATTTAAGAGTATGAGGCGGTGTGGTCTGTAATTAGCAGCTGACAGCATAATTGCGAAAAATTAAAAACTCGCTTGTAAAAAGAAGTAATGAATATAAATTTTTGTAGACACTGGCTGACCCCTCGGTGCCAGAGGTCAAAGATCAGCAGGAACGAGGTATGACCTAAAAGGTGGTCATTCACATAACACAAATCAAGAAGTGAACAGTGACAGTGTCATTGTTCCAGCACGGTGGGTGATGAACATCCTAGAACATCACACGAACCATATTATAATATGGTTCGTGTGATGTTCTAGGAAGCTTACAATAATTCTTCACCTATAAACAATGGAGTGTCAACATGTACAGAGATTGATGATTCTCTATAAACTAAACAATAGGTCGGCGGTGTGAGGATTAGGATGGACCACAGCCGCTCTCTTCAACGGTTTACTCACTACCTGGTGAAAGTTTTGTATACATATCAATCTGTTATGTGTATTGGTGTGTCTGTCTCTGTTCTCGTTATATAAGCATCCCCGAGTCTGTTTGTGTTATCGTTTCAAGTGCAAGATGTTTCTAGGCAAGACTGGCCGAGGTGTTATCCGAACAGAAGCAGCAGCCCAGAAGTTAAGTTGCAGCCTGGTTTAGATGTCGACTGTTCTTGTCTCTGCTTAGGTCTGCATTGCTTAGCCTCAGGGGAACGAGATCTTCGGCCCCAAAGCGGACAACGGTCGTAGTTATTGACTATAAGGCAACAGTCACTGAATGTTGCATAGATCTGCGGCTTAACTAACTCAACACAGCTAGGGTAACTACTTTTGTATTAGGATATTTAATTTTAAGGTAATAAAATGGAGGCGAAGGTGTGGCTAAACGGGGAGGCTCCAACAAAACCTATGAATATGATTTTTTGTTTGTAAATTTTAGATTTAATAGCTTAATCGTTCTATCCGGAACTCTCATTTAAAAAATATTTCATACATGTTTCAAAAGTGATCGTGGGAAAAATGGATAGCGGAGGTCAGCCATGACACTGTTTCTAATAATGAAAAGATTAATAAGCATTTTAAATAGGTCGCATGTAATTAGAAAAGTTAGGTATCAGCGAAAAAGGTTAAATGAAACATGACATAATTATGTAGTGATGAAAATTATGAAATTACAAAGTAAACATAATGTACAGCTTAACAGATGGACATGACATTCAGAAGGTATATTTATTATGAGAAAATGTAACACATCGATAGAGCGGTTACCTTTCATTGGGATTAAAGTGATTGTTATTGGAAAAGGCGACAAGTCCTCTGAAAATTTCATCTGTAAGTGAAACAATAAGTCACTGGGAAGCTCCGTCTATATATAAGTAAACAATAAATGTCAAAGATGAGAAACATAACACTGAAAATAAATGTTACGTGTTATTGTAAGAATTATTCGATCACAGATATGAGAAACACATCATTGACTGTACTGTGTTTTGTTTTGATGAGCAACTATTTATAGACAACTTATCCATGTTAGTGGGAATACTCTATGTGACCAGGGAGTAAAAGGAGCACTTATCACGAGTGGGATTAAGTGTCACAAAACAGAATCTTGTCATAGAATAGTTACACCCGTCATTAAGTAGGTGCTTATAGAGCAAGGAATATTACCAGAAGGGCGGTACAGTCAATGATGTGTTTCTCATATCTGTGATCGAATAATTCTTACAATAACACGTAACATTTATTTTCAGTGTTATGTTTCTCATCTTTGACATTTATTGTTTACTTATATATAAACGGAGCTCCCCAGTGGCTGATCACACGTCCCTGGGAGGTATACCCTACAGGCCGCCACTCTGGGACACTTACTCGTATCTACTCGAGTGACTCACGACAACAAGCCGCTGGGTAAACATCAGTAATTAACAACTCTGACGATGGCTCAAGTTCTAGCGATCGCCTCCAGCCTCTTGTGTGTTATAAGTTGGCTAGAATAACATTATCTCACCAAAGGATAATAGTTAGTAGCGGGTTTACGTGAACTTTCATCCATGTTTATGTCACTAGAACTTCCTGCACATTTGTTGTTGTTTTGCTTTCTATGGGTTTATCATGTAATCAAGATGATGGTCTTTCATGAAGAATGTAAACAATTAAGATGCAGAGGCCAGTGTTAGTTTACAATGAAAATATTTACATATATTTTTTTTCTTTATATTTAGTTTGATGAAAAATCATTTAATTACTGACAGCTCAAGGTGTGGGGTTAAAGGTCACTAGTTGGGCTTACTTTCTAGCCTACGGGCACTCAGATTATAATATGTAGTGATGACGTTGTAATTACCGCCCGAGAGACGTCCTCCTATATCGCTTGTTATAATTAGAGTCTAGTTATAAATGTTGTAAATAATGAAGAATTGTAAATCTCTCTCTCTCTCTCTCTCTCTCTCTCTCTCTCATACACAAAGTAACATCCAAAAGGGGTCAGAGTATGCGAAGAGAGAGAGAAAACAATAAAAATTACAAATAAAAGTAAAAAAAAGTAAATGAAACAGGAAATATATCAGAGAACAAAACACGTAGAAAAAACTGTGTGTAGGGAGTGGGAGGTGTGAGGGAGGGGGACTTTGGTGATGATCACAGCCACAAACACCCATCAATCACAGGTGACGCATCGTAAACCACCAGGGAAGTACGACTGGTCCGACCTCCTACCATGACTCCCCCAGTAGAACACCTCACCCCCTCCTATAACCCCCAGTAGAACACCTCACCCCCTCCTATAACCCCCAGTACTCACCTCCTATAACCCCCAGTAGAACACCTCACCCCCTCCTAACCCCCAGTAGAACACCTCACCTCCTCCTATAACCCCAGTCACCTCCTATAACCCCCAGTAGAGACACCTCACCTCCTATAACCCCCCAGTAGAACACCTCACCTCCTCCTATAACCCCCAGTAGAACACCTCACCCCTCCTATAACCCCCAGTGAACACCTCACCCCCCCCAGTGAAAACCTCACCTCCTCCTATAACCCCCAGTAGAACACCTCACCTCCTCCTATAACCCCCAGTAGAACACCTCACCTCCTCCTATAACCCCCCAGTAGAGACACCTCACCTCCTATAACCCCCAGTAGAACACCTCATCCCTCCTATAACCCCAGTGAACACCTCACCTCCACCCCCTAGAACACCTCATAACCCCCAGTAGAACACCTCATCCCCTCCTATAACCCCCAGTAGAACACTTCACCCATCCTCTTTCTGGTAGGTTAGGTTAGGTTAGGTTAGGTTAAGTTAGACAAGTTAAATTCACGCTGAAACAATTAATTTACAGATTATTATATTTACTTGCACGGTCGTCCCAATAGAGACTCTTTTGAAAAATCTAAAAAATATATATAAAAATGACCTATCGCTATTTTTTCTAAGGATATAGCGTCTATTATCATTATACATTGTATTTGTTAATGTATCATTATATTACCTTTCTCCTGCTCCTTTTTATTCCCATTGTTTATCTGCTTTGAAAGAGTTAAGGGATTTTTTATTTAAATCGCATAGAATTAAATGCCATAAAATTTATATGTTTGAAAGAGGTAATGTTACTTCTTTTTTTACCTCATACAGAAATTATAGTAAGTTAGTCATAGAATACTACGGTGGAAAAAATAAACGTTTCCACATGAGTGAGAATCTGTCCCAGGTGCATATCTGGTAAACTATTGTTATGCAAAACAATGAAAAAAAAAACACCCGGTCTATATTTCCCATTCCATTATTTTGTGGCGACATCGATGAATGTTGATACATGGTGGAGTGCAGGTCGTGGTAGTGATGGAGGGGTTATGGTAACAGTGTTCGTGGTAGTGTACGATGGTTCTGGTTCATGGTTGGAGTGTGTCTGTGGTACGTGGTGTAAGGGAAAGGGCGCGGGAATAATTGCCTTTAGGTATATGTTATGGCAGTGATGTATGATAGTGGACTCAGACATGGCTCCATAAATACAGCGCCACTTTTTGTGTGTTAATATCACTATGTATTTTATGTATTTACAATTCCACGAAAAAAATCCCTATTTTTTTAAAACAAATAAAGTATTGTTGAAGTAGCAATTATCTTAACTAATTAGAATATGAATGTATCAAGTTACATGTGACTGCTGCCATACTTGAGGTCATGTGAGCACCTCTCGTAGCTAGGTAAGAGTCCTCCGGGCGTCCTCTAGTGTGCTTCACTATACACTTAGCCACTCGACGCCAGCATATGCCTACTCTTCCCTGGCTGTTTCACTGACGACCTAGAGTCCATCACAGTTCACAACAGTACAGTGTCTTGAAGCCCCGCCTTAAGCTCCGGGTGTCTGTGTGCCTTGTGAGTCGTTGTCCTTCTCTGTGGCTTCATCTTAAATGTTCATTCAGTTTTTATCATTATTCCTCGTACAAGTTTTGCTCCTAGCTGTGGGGTTACTAGCATCTGGTGTCGTGTTTTCTCCCAGATACTTGTTTAATACTGTATCAAGCAGTAAAAGGTAGACCGATGTGAGGAGAAGGTTAGAGTAAACATCTGTGCTTATATGCGTTATGCTGGGTTCCGCTTCACACTTATTTAATGATATGGTTATAGAAAAAAATCACGAGTTATTACCTTTATTAAATTAAAGCATGGTTAACGGTGCTCAAAGTTCCCGGGACATTAAACCATTTGAGAACGTTGAAATAACAAAAACAGAGCCATATATATATATATCACCACTAATACTTCATGACAGCATCACTTCAAACTCTTAAAAGAGCCGCCTGTACGTCAAGCCTGTTTTATGTTATATAACAATAAAATGAAAAGTCTGGCGTAAAAATTCCAGGAGAAAGGAGGCAGAACACGGGACTCTTTTAGGAAACTCCTTGAATATTTTATTTGGCGTTGCAGGATTTTATATTTACTGGTAATGTATTTATAATATTATTTTTGTTTACCTAAAATTGTGTCCTGTGGTGTATAGACAGTACAGCTCTGCAGGTTGTCATGCGTCTCGTCACTGGATGTCTGTCCTCCTAACACCTCACCATATATCACTTACCTATGTGGTCATGCGTCACTTACCCAAGTGTCATATATTCATGTCATCTAATCATGTGTTTCCTACACAAGTCTCTGACCGTGTCACCTGGTCATAAGTCACCTACCTATGTGTCACATGATTACAGTATATGACACCTGGCCACGTATGTGCCAGTTATACACGTAGATAACAACACTCCCACACCAGGGCAAGTTTGAGGCAACACAGACAGGAGGGCACGGACACCAGGTCTCCTGATATGATCAAACTAAAATTTTTAGAATATCTGTCGCTCACTGCAACAGCAAAAGCATCAGTGAAAACAACAGTGAAATTACAAGCAATCTTATATTCTTTTTGATTATCATTGACAACATATAAATAAACAAGGCCGTTGTGTGTGTCAGGGAGGTGCAGTGGATGACAGTCCTGTCAAGGAGTGGGCGGTGGGGAGTTGACTGACTGGGCGGAGAGGAAACGTTTGAGTGAATGGTGGGCTGCTGGAAGGTGAGTGACAGGGTGGTGGCAGAGCAATGGTCGGCAGGATGGTGAGTGACAGGCTGGTGGGCGGTAAAGACCTTGGTGAGAGGTTAGTGGGCAAAGGCGCTGGAGGGGGAGAGAATTGATCTGGTTATCAGCCGGTCAACCGTGAGTAATTTTATGCGAGTTCGTTTCACGCTTGGCAGTGTCATCCACCTCGACACACGGTCACTATATCCCAGGCGATGATGGAGAACACTGAGGTGAATCAGACAAGAATCTGTGATATAACAATTTAAAACAAAACATTAAAATACTCTTTCTTGCATATTTAATCACGTTTAGTTATAGTAGAAATGGGTAAGGAACTTGAAGTTAAAGTAAAAAAACCTAACGAGCAGAGAAAGAGAGACGAGGAAGTTGAAGAGCTGTGAGGCGGCGGGCATCGATATGTAAATATAATCGAATAATATATTGAACGATGGGGGAGAGAGATGGATTTGACATTAAGCTCACAAAAGGTGATTCTCGATGTTATATAGAACAAATTAATGACAATTACACGTTATTCGTAATTGTTGGGACAGGAAGGCTCTCATGTTCTCTCGGAGTGGAACAAAGAGCCAAGACAAGTACAGTACATAACAGTGTAATTTACATATTATAATTAACAAATCATTTATTCGTTATATATTAAAAAAAAGCCTACATATTAAAAACCTTATATTAATATGTTGTATTAATTTACACAGAAAATAATATAAAGTGAACTAAGAAAAATATTTCACATGTCGAGAATGTTAAGTGAGTTAGTGTCGTAACCAGAAGTGTATCTCTCTTTTTTAATTGTTTAATGACTACTGTATTAACTAAACTAAAAAGCACTCGTATGGACCATAATTGTTAAAGCGCAACACCATACTGTACATTATAACAACAACAGTCTGAGGAGAGAATCACACTAAGCTGCTTCCTTCCTTGTCCGGGGTTAAAACAGGAATATAGAAAAAAACATCTGTGGTGTATTATTCATCGTCCAGTTATAGTTGTGACAGGAAGAGCAAGTGGACTGTAGGTCGTGGATTAAGATTATATAAACCGGAAGTGACAGAAGTAGTCACACTGAACCGATGTGATAAAAGTCTAAAACAAAGAGATCGAACCATCGCTTAATACAATGGTCAGAGGCGAGTCAGCGTTCAGGATATTTGAACACATTAGAAGCAATCCCAGTTAAAGATAAAAGAAAATCCTATGAGTTATAATATCAATATCAGGCAGCTTACATTTACCCCGAAATAAGTAACATAAACTTACCTTTATTTCAGAGTTTGTTAAGTTTGCTGATTGTTGTGTCTCAGAGAAAGATTATCTTGGATTTAGGTGTAGGACAAGAAGGGTGGACACGATCAGTGATAAAACAGGTACAACAGTAACAAAGGATAATTGGTAAAGTAAAACAATTGCATGACAAAAAATAAATAAAAAAAAGATGAAGTTCTCGAATAATAAGAAGGTATGGAGAGGACGGATGGTGGAAGAATCAAGTAGAGAGAAAATAGTGGAGGAGAACGTCATTGTATCAGGTAAAAACATTCCTCTTAATAGGAACCAAAAGTAAAATACCTCTTTTGTTTTTACCGTAAATGGCGATGTGACTCAGTGTTTGTTATTTCGAAATCTGCAACCGCCTGGTCATTCACACTTCAGTTATCAAATTTAAATTGCCTGTTTACTTTAGCATATAAACACCTTCGGGATATCATACATATTACTTTCTTTAAGGAACTTTCGATTGTATTGTTGATTGTTTTACGTTATATGGAACACCTAGAACTGAAAATTCCTTAAAAAATCTGACAAATAATTACCGCAAACAGATGAATAACGAAACTGATATAAAACTGACATACAAACAGATGACTGATCCTGGAAATCCCATGTTACAGTTCAGCCCACCACCAGACGGCTTCTATTGGAAGATGAACGGACAAATCACAACGCATAGCTGTCCTTGTACTTACCCGTTGCAACTATCGCTCCCGAAAGGCAGTCAAAAAGTTGGAGTTGCCATTAAAAACAGGAAGCTGCTGAGCTGTGACGTAACACTAACTCAGTACGCGCTTAATCTGTTAGTTGTTTGATCCCTGTCATATTGGAACCAGCCACACACTCCCTCATCCAGTTTCAGCTGATCACTCACTGCCCCACGGGGAAAGTTATTCATTTAGACCCGTAATAATGAATCTCCATCTTAGATAAGAATTTTAATCTCAGTTGAACGCTTGTCCATTGACGAGATTGACAAAAGAACCTGAATCCCTTGACCATCGAAGGACTTAAAATTCAATCCCCCGACACAAGAACGAGAAGGAAAATGACATTCACAGAAGCCATTTCCTGATAATTTACCACAAGGTCCCCGACATAGTCTGTGAACTAACAAGCTGGTTCCTGTTATGCGAAAGGTTCTGGGCAAGTCCTTAAAATCCTTCGACGAATTATCAGACACTCGACTCAAATCAAAATCCCATACAAAAAAGTTCATCCCCAAAGCAGCCAAAACTGAATTCGGCTCCACGAATTTGATATATTCTTGACAACGCTTCTAGCATGACTCGCATTAAAAAAAAATAAAAAATCTACTCCCTAGACCAAACAGAAGAAATGCACAAATATCAGCGATCTTCAAAACTCCGACCTAAAGCCAGATAAAGGTTGAAAGCCATATAAAAGGGGGGAGAAAAGATCAAATCCTGAACACACCCGCGAGCCAGTTACAACCTTCACAAAAGAAAGCAACGCCAATCCGGTGAATTTACCCTTCCAGATGAAAGAACAAAATATGAAGGGAATGGCAAATTCATAAAGTAGAATAAACCTTTGTTTAGTCTTCATTAAAAAATCCATACCCCTGCCGAGACTGAGTAAAAACAAAACCTTCCAATTCCACTCTGAAAAAACCCCAGAACGAATAGACTTCCCTACTTCTCTCCACTCCCGTTAGACGTAGCCTCACTGTCGTGAAATGGAGGTGCTTCTCTTTCTGTCTCTCAGCCCTCTTACCTCTACACGACTTCCTCTAAACTACTGAAAAGTCGAAGCATGAGATTCCCTCTCCACTGAGGCTGGAACAACAGAGGATTCATGGTGTTTTTCCTCATTAATTTGTTTAATCCCGCCCAAACTGTTCTCATTCGATATGTAATGTAAAAAATATATAAGGAAGTATTAAAAAAAGTAATAGAGGATATTCACAGAACTGTCCGTCATTCCCTCTAGAGGTCATCCAATGAGCTCGTCAACACAACAGAGAGGAAGTTTCCTGTCGTTCAGTCAGCTGATACTTAACCGTCCTTATGCAATCCTTGTAAGGCAATCCTGAGTGGCATTGGTCAATCTGGTCCTTTTTTTTCGCTTCACTATGTTCATTGTTGAAAATGTTGTTTTCACTTTGCACACACTTCAAAACAGGGTAGTGTGTGTGTGTGTGTGTCAGGGATCGTGTTCCAAAAAGTGGTAGACACCTGTTGTAAGTTCAGCTTTCAGGATATCATTTGTCTGCAGTTCAGTGATCTCACATGCTACTGCAGCATAGTCAGGGCAGATTTGTGGTAACTGGGGGCAAAGATGACACGGGCACAAAAAGGGGGTTCTCGATAAAATTTAAAAACTCTTTGTACTCAATTACATTCTTGAATCTAAGAAGATATATGATAATAATAAATGGAAAGTAGTAATAATAATAATTTCAGTGAAAGAACAAAGATGGAGAAGATAAACAAAAGAAAAATATCGTTCCTCAAAAAATTAAAAAAAATACATAAATCTTACTTGAAGACGATACAGAATTGAATGGTGTTTATTTAACCTTCAGGTGTAAGTAAACTAAATGAAAGGGCCACATTAATAACAAACCCAGTTAGAGATTAGTTTATCTTATCATTATACAGAACCGATCTACCTTCGTCCAGCTCCAAAACTCCAAAACCCTACAATTGTTGAATTTTTGTTTAGAATTTGTTTAAAGTAGAATCAATTTTAAGCATTATTTGAAGACGGACAAGACACCAGTAAGTTGGATCCAAGTACCACAGAAACAAGAGTAGTCCGTGTATCTGTTCACGGCACTCTACTGTATTGTGTTACTCCACACTGATGTATACATGCGTCCCCCTTACTACACCATCACCCATAAATACATTTAAGAATTACTCCAAGCTTCCCCGCCTCGTAGTATGTTTCCCAAACTGTATCAATCCTCACCCTTATGGTATCTCTCATTCCTACCACAGTGCCACACCTTCTGTAGCTCTACGAATCCACACGTAACCCTTCTCACCACCACAGTACTGCACTCTCAACCCCCCACACACCCTCCCTCTCTCCCCCACACACCCTTTCTAGGTCAGGGAGGAAAGCCGTGTTTTATCACCAGAGGAAGTCCTCGACCAGGTCCTCCCCTCGGCCCCCCACGGCCCTTCTGCCCTTCGGACTTTGTGATCAAGGAGGAGATACCCCAAGGACCAGGTATCGAGCGCTTGTGCCTCTCGTTGCTCATTTGTCCGGTCTGTTCGCCTGAGGAAGCAAACGAGGGGGTGAGAGGGGGACGAGTTTTTACCTCCAAAGGGACAAAGGAGTTTTTTTGTGAGAATCTTCATTTCCCAGTCGCCAAGGGAAAGTCTTGAAGACCTGAGGTTCCGGGAAGTGAGGCGAAGTCGTATGGAGAGACGTGGGGTGAAAGTGAAGGTGTGAATTTGAGAATGGGAGGGGAGTGTGTTGGGACGTACAGGAAGACGGGTAAGATTAAAGGTGTGTCGCTGTTGAGAGTGAGATACTGAAGTTGGGTCATATGGGACAGTAGAAGACATGTTGGGGGGGGGGGTGATGGTGAGTTTGAGGGGCGTCGGTTTAGTGAGGCAGACTATTAGGTCACGTCTTCATAAGTATTTTCAGCTACACAGCCATTGAGTATTATTTCCCTGAGCACCATGGTAGCCATCTAACAAAATGGTCGCCCCTATACGAGAGAGTCTACTTCTATGATATGTTCTTCCACATCTTGTTTATTGCCTCACAGGTTTCTTTAAGGTAAGGCTCCTAGATGTTCCCTAGGCTTCTCTGTAACTAAGTTAGGTTAGGTTAGGTATCCTCTGGGATATATGGTAATAGTAATTGCTTATTGAACTGGTACCTGGACAATGAATATAATATGAAACTTGTCCTTTCTTTCTTCTCTCCTTTACTAAGACGTTACTTGATATTCTCAGTGAGACCGTCCGTATGACTGATGACTCCCACCGTATCAGATGGTACTTGATCATCTTCCCATTATTACAATATGGTATATCCCAAACTACCCAGAGTAACCAGCTATACCCGAACTGTCAACTGAACTTATAATTTTCTAGAAAAGCTTGTAATAATATTCTTCATAACATGTGACAGATGTTATGTGCCTATATAACAAAATGTTGCTAAATTTCTGAAATGTTCTCACCGGCCAGTTGCACTGCTTCTCTGTTTTAGTGTAAAGTCCATCAATAATATAATGAAAACTTTTGTACGATGAGGGACTGGGAGAGTATGTGGTGTGTGCAACAGACTTGTATGTGGAGACGATCAAGAGGGAAGTGTAGTGAGGGTGGAAGTGTTACCAAGAATTTGCTGATTGACCTTATTCCCAATGAACCTTAGCTACATCTAATAATTGGGACTGAAGACCATTAAGACTCATTAAGACTAGGGCCCCTTAGAACCGAAACCCATTGAGACTAGGTCCCATTAGGACTACGAGCCAGTTGAACTAGGACCATTTAGTTTTAATGGGTCCTTCTATTCCGATTGTTATATTAGAACTGTAGCCCATATGTGACCAGTCATCGTCAACAAGTACGTATTACTGTTAAAAATACCGTAGAAATAGAACCTAGAATCCAAAAGCATCATTCAAGACTTGAGGAATATTTTATGCAGTAAACAAATACTGAGGGGAGACTTATGTAAACTGTGGCAGGAATGAGTAATGCTCAGAGTGGGTCATGAAAAAAAATTATTTTATTAAAGTGATTAATTTAGTAGTGTTGGTAAAGTTGTTGTTGTGTTTGCGAAATAAACAATAAGGTTCAGCAAAAGAATATACTTAAACTTCAAACCTGTCTGTTTGTCTTAATTCAGTCTTACCTGTCTACCTGCCTGCCTACCTACCCCAATATATTCTTACATGCCTTCTTGCGCATTCCACAATCCTCTTTTAACTGTTCCCTTGCCTTTCTACCATAATGCATTCTTACCTGCCTGCCTATTTTACTACTTTCTAACCTGTGTGCGTACCCGCCTACCTTACTGCCTGCCTCCCTACCTTATTTGCTACTTGTTTGTCTTACGCAGTACTTTCCTGCCTCCTTACTGACTGTACTACCAGCCTGTCTATCTGTCTGTCTGTCTGGTTTACTACATGCACCAGCCTACACGCTCCTGTAGGCCCGCGGGACAACAGCATCCATCACAAAATATATTGATGTAATAAACTACGTCGTTGTAAACTTGAGATGATAGAGTATAAAAGGAAATTACTTGGGTGAGTAGTTGAGCAACTCCTGTGTTTTATCTAAAAGTTATAAGCCCTATGCCTGAGAGCTCCGGCTAGTTGGCAGCAGGGGCAAAAGTTGATCTCCGCGGAAAAACGCTTTTCAAAACTCTCAAACTCGTTTAGAACACCGAAAACTTGTTTGTTTGTTTAGCCTCCCCACCATGCACTGCACACTACTCCATATTATTTGTTATATTCCCTCGGAGGACAAAAATTATTGGTGAGAATTGTATATGTGTTTCTGGCGGAGGGGTGCCCGAGTGTGCGTATCCCTCGATGTCAACACTCAACAAGTAGGTTGGCAAACATGCGAAGTTCCATCAACAGACATGTTTCGGGAACGCCTCTAGGTAGCGACAAGCATGTATGTGGGAGATGAGGGAGTGGAGTTGACCACGCCCCGGCCCCACCCTGTTCACCAAAAATATCCGTAAGAATGCAGGAAACGTGTAATTTTTTCCCTTTAAGATCAACTCCAATTCACCATTTTATGTCATTGTTCGACTGAAAGTTTGTTCATTCAGTTATTTTGTCTCATAAACACACAAAAAAGATCTTCATCTGAACATCACATCTGTATATTTAGAAATTTATACGTTAGTTCTCTAAACCCACAGGAAAAATTGCAATATCAGTAAGCAAGTGAAATTCCAAATAGCATATGAGGACTCTGGAATAAGCTGAAGGGTGTCACTCAAAGATCCTACAAGGAAAACTGAGATGAGAAAGCATTTTAAATCTTCCTTAGTGTTGTATCATAGTGTGGCGGTCGTATGAATACCGCGCTCACCTCTTGTCCTTGATGGATTGAGCAGATTTACTTTGAAACCTGGTACTGGCGGTGCTACCCTAGAAGCTGGGACAAATTTAATAATATATATGAACCGATTATTCTAACCAAGGAGTATAGGGCGTACAGGACATAGCGGGTATTCGTATCTAAGCAAAAGTATACACATAGCACACGGACTTCCATATACAAACAATACCTCATTATTCGGGAATCGAACCCTGGACCTCTGCGTGTGAACAGGGATCACTACCACCGCGCCACAAGGACAATAAACGCATTCCTAGGCTTTGTTATATTCCACACACAGTCTGTTCATCGTGCTTGTTAAGCGCCGTGAACCTCCACTGGGGATTGCCCGTGCCAACTATGTGGTCGTGGCAGAGGTCTAGGATTCGATTCCCTACTAGTAAGGTATTGTTTGTATATGGAAGTCCGCGTGCTATATGGAGTGATGAGATATATATATTATCAAAACATTGCATATTTTGGCTTTAGCAAGTCAGCATGCAGGGTTGTTCATAAGTAATATACAATTTTATATATGACCAAACCTTGCAGATCAAATTTTTGCACAGAGAATAGTTTCATGAAAAAAAAGGAATAAAACTCATAAGTTATAGGCCTAATGTGCTTGGTTAATATGAATAATATGAAAAAAAATCATCCAGATAATTATCATCCATTCAAATATAATTATACAATATAAGTATATTAATTCTTATACCCACAGTGTCGTCCTGAGAGTGTTTTTTTTCGTAACATAAGTTCTCAAATGACGATAAATCTGAGAGCTTCGTGTGATATTTTAATCTCAGAAATCTGGAGACCGTGTACAAAGGTGAACACAGTAGTACCTTTCCTGTTGTCAGAGGCAGTACGCACGAGACTCCTAAACTATTATTTCTTCTTTTCAAACTCTAAAGACATTGTTTAATTATTACATGAAGTTTTACTTTTAATTTTACTGAAGAAAATTTTTCATTCGTTTTAATTTAGAGTATTATGAATCTTAATGGAGAGTGTAGGTGAGTGCTTCACACACACGTAGAGTAAGATACACTGGAGCGCTTTTATTGAATTTGTTTTACACTAAAACTTTACAACGAATCTTTTTCTCGGGTTTTTCGTTGATTTTATTGAAAGTTCCGACAACGACAAAGAAATGTGACAGTGATATTGATATTAAAATAAAATATAGTAACCAGGAGGGAAAACTGTATTACGCGATATATTCATCGTCTTTAGGCTTTTCATGATCTTTGTGGACTTATTGTGGGTATGGGAGAAAATCTTGACTTGCGTACAAAAACCTGGTACTAGCGCGGGGTGGTGGTTCCCCCTCTCCCTCCATCACCTGTAACACAATTACCTTGAAAAACTTTTATCGACTGAGTCAAACTGGCCTGTGTTGTGTTGTAGGCAACATCCACACGTGACCAGTTTTCAAATAATAATGTGAAGGGGATATATATATATATATATATATATATATATATATATATATATATATATATATATATATATATATATATATATATATATATATATATATATATATATATTAATAAAGAAGAACTCTTATGTTTTATTTTCAAGCTATACAGTATAGGTTCACCCGTGACTACAGACATCAAAGCTCGGTTCTGTTTGCCTCCATACATTTTGTAGTATATCGCACTGAATTTTTCCAACAGCCTCACGTAACCTTCCCTTTAAAATTAATTTTCCAAACTCCCTGGCACACACTCCTCCCGCACGCTCCTCCCACACACTCCTCCCGCACGCTCCTCCCACACCTCCTCACCTCCCACACCTCCTCCCACCTCCTCCTCCTCCCACCTCCTCCCACACACTCCTCCCACACCTCCTCCCACACGCTCACACACCTCCTCACACCTCCTCCCCACGCTCTCCCACACACTCCTCTCACACACTCCTCCTAAACACTCCTCCCACACACTCCTCCCACACACTCCTCCCGCACACTCCTCTCACACACCCCTCCCACACACTTCTCCCACACACTTCTCCCTCACACTTCTCCCTCACACTTCTCCCTCACTTTCGTCGTTCATCTTCCTACCTCAAAAAATTCCCTTCATTTTCCTCGCTTACAAAACTCCGTATACACTTACTTCCCTTATACATTTTCCTAACGCTTTTTCCTCACATTCTTTCCTCACACCTTTTCCTTACATTCTTTCCTCACACACCTTCTCACTACCCCATCTAACACAGAACTACAGCGAATAGGAATACTTTCTACGAGAGGAGAGACAGCTACCTTGACCATCAGATCTCTCTCTCTCTCTCTCTCTCTCTCTCTCTCTCTCTCTCTCTCTCTCTCTCTCTCTCTCTCTAGGAAGGAAGAGTATGTACAGGAGCAGTGAGGAAAGAGAATGAACGGGCTGTGTCGGGGAGAAGAGTGAGAGGAATCAGTGTGAGGAATGAGTGAGCATGAACGAGGACTTTGAGGAAGTTATATGGGGTAAGGTTGTGGAGGTGTGTTAGATATGAGTCTTAACCACCACGGTGTCCTACCACAACACCACCTACCACAATAACCTCAGTATGGAGTTTAAGGTCAAGTAGATTCCGAATCCCCCCACCACCGAAAAAAAAAATCGTAGGTTAAATTTTCTCATAACTCGTAATGTGTGACGCATCTCAGTGACGACGCAGTTCAGTCTTGTCGCAATTGCATGAAACTCTATTGCATGCATCTCCTAGTTTCTCATTATCACTTTAAAAAAACAAATAGCGAATAAAGGCTTTGAGATAGGAACTTTATGACGATTCTGGTGATTAAATTTGTTTTGTAACTGATAGTAAGTGAACGGGTTAAGATAGGGGCTTAGTGTTATTTTGATGTGGTTTTTTTTTTTCACGCGTTATTTCCGTGCTGTATTTTAAGGTGACCAAGTATGTATCATTCTAAGAACCTGGGTGGTCTTTCCGTCCAGAGCTGAGACACACTCGCCCATCCTTATAGCAGTGTTTAATCCAACATGTTTACAAGAAAATCAAAAGAAAAAGAAAATTACTTAAACTAGAAAATACGTTGTTTACACACTGTTGTAAAAGAAGGATTCTGTAAATTACGAGTAGTTAAGCTCACTTCCTGGTCGGTTGTAACAGGATCTTGGACTGACGGATCACAATCTGCTTGTACAACTACGATCAACTTTTGTTAATATATCGGTTGTGACTATTAGTACGACTTGGGTTAACGTAAATATAAGTATGTTTGTGTCATCAATTCGTAATTTTGAACAGTCCAACAGAGAACTAGTTTAGTTATAAATTAATCGAGACTCGGTAATAGCTTAGTAGGCTGTGGGGAGTTGTGGGCCACCCAAGGCATAAATAACTCAAATTAAATTATTAAAAATGGATTGATTTTAGAGAGAATAAATAGTTCAGAGAAATACTGAGATAAAGTGGATCTTTTCATATTTCTCAAATGCAAATATTAATATCAAAACAAAAAAATAAAACAAGAAATATCAATAACGACCACAAAAGTGTATATGAAGAGGAAGGAAGATAATGAATGAAAAATAAGTAAAACCAAAGATAAAATACACGAGTAAAATAAGAACATACGAAATTCCGTCTTTCTGATTGATAAATTAAACATGAAGTAAGGAAGAAATAAAAAAAAATATATATATTGAAAAAAAATGAAGCAAGATGGTACACGTGTTCCTCGTTCTGAATAATGAAATATTAAGACAGAAACAGGTAGAATGTGAGGGGGAGTTGATGGTGTGGGGTGGTTGGAGGGTGGGAGGGAGGGAGGGAGAGATGGGGGATAGAGGAAGGGAGTCGGGGAGGTAAGGGGAGGGAGAAAGTAGATGGACGGGTGATAGTGATGAATATGAAACGTCAATTCCACCTGACTGCTCATCACCAAGGTCACACCTGTCTGTCCCCCCACACTACCTTCGTTCCCCTCCCTGTCATATCGCGGCCTACTGCAGGAATTTGAATCGTGAATTTTGCCGCGAATAGCAACTAATTTATTATACACCCCACACTCCTCCTGTGAGCGGTAGTGAAAAAAGAATTACAAAATAGAGGCCACAAAAGGTGTCTATCGAAACGCAGTGATCATGATATTATGACATTGAGTGTTACAGAGTATCTCCAGTACATTGTTTGTTTAAGTCGGTACATAGAATTTTGATTAGGTACTAGATGCCAAGTGTGGATACAGCTTTAGTATATCAGCTATCTTGTCATCAGAGATAAAGTACTGTGCCGCCATTGCATACACTGTGCTTGGATCTATCCCTATAAGGTTTTATTATTTTTATAGTCTAAGAAATAGTGCTTCAATGTGTGGCCATGCGTCTGGCGAGGTGTGTGTGTGTAGGGGGGTATTGAAGGAAAGAGCTGTGTGAGAGAGAGGGTAGATATGTGTGTGTGTGTAAGGGAGGGTGCGTATAAGGAAGGGTGTTTGAGTGTAAGGGAGGATGTACAATTGTGAGGAAATGAGATTGTAGGGTGATGGACAAGGAGGGAGATAGCGGGATAAGGGAGATGACGAGATGAGAGGAAGGGGGAGGGAGGGAGGGAGGGAGGGAGATTACAGGGTGAGGTACAGTGAAGGGATGGAGGGGGGAAGAGTGTGAAATATTTTGCCGAGGAATATTGTGTATGGCGGTGACACTTACAACAGCATGGCCTCCCTCCCTGCCTCTCACCGACCAACATTCTGCACAAAACTCTCTCTGCCTGAAACAAGAAAATGTGTGACAGCTGAGATAGAGAAAGACAGACAGAAAGACAGACAGACAGACAGACAGACAGACAGACAGACAGACAGACAGACAGACAGACAGACAGACAGACAGACAGACAGACAGATTGGATCTATTTATCTATCCATGTCCGGTCTATTTGCGTATCTTATCTTTATGTCAACAATGCGTATATCTGTCTATTTATTTATGAACGTCTTTCACCTTATATCTGACTCCCCTTACTCTTGCACCCTCCCTCACCCATCACACACTCCCTCACCCATCACAGACTCCCTCACCCATCACAGACTCCCTCACCCATCACAGACTCCCTCACCCA
The DNA here is from genome assembly GCF_018991925.1 of Homarus americanus. Lineage (NCBI taxonomy): Eukaryota > Metazoa > Arthropoda > Malacostraca > Decapoda > Nephropidae > Homarus > Homarus americanus. Next base: position 1,429,187 of record NW_024747794.1, on the reverse strand, counting down.
TCACACACTCCCTCACCCATCACAGACTCCCACCCATCACACACTCCCTCACCCATCACAGACTCCCTCACCCATCACACACTCCCTCACCCATCACTCCGTCACCCATCACTCCCTCACCCCAATTCTATCCCCCTTTCAATGTTCCTCACACCCTCTCCCACATACACCGTTCTCACTCGCCGAACAAATAAAATTCGCCAAAGCCATGCTAGGATAGGAGGCAAGTGGCAGCCCCCCCAAAAAAGAAGAAAAAATATATGAAACACACAGAGAGACAGAGAGTCACCGAGAGAGACAGAGAATCATAGACAGAGATAGACAGAGAAAGAGAGTCTAATATTTTTTTTAACTTATAGTTGTTGACACTCAGCACCCACACAGTATGTCTTGGCACATCCATTACACACCTCTGGAAAGTCAATAAATAACATGAACTCAAGATGTATAGCATAACTGTGTCGAGTGTTTTGCTAAGTGGTGCTACAGGATTTATAGAGTCTAAAAGATTAAGTAATTTATTGATTTTCTGGTGAGATTAAATCCGACAAAAAACTACAAAATAATAAGCTATCCAAAGGTATCTGTGAGAGCGTATAGTTGTATTAGGGTGTTATGTGTTGATACCTCTTCTTTACTCTTAATTTCTTGAGGTCTCATATACTAACTTTATTCTACCCTTGTCAGCGGGTGCGTGGTAAAACTGTTTCTCATTGAGTCAAGCACTTAATTACTCGTTCAGTAAATTAGTCAATAAGTCATATATCTAATCATTCAATCATTCAAACAATTACTCAGTAAGTTAGTGAATTATTTGCTCAATTAGTCAACCAATCAGAACTAGTACAAGTGTTCGGTGTTTTTCTCTCAGATCTGATATTTGAAGTAATTGAATTGTGTTGGTGTGAGCATAAGCACTGCACTATCACGAAGACGTCCGTACGTACACTAGTGAGGTAAACAGGACGCCGTGGGCCAAGTTGGTGACCAAATACTTGAGTAATGGTGATTGTGTTGGGGGATCAATTTTCGGCTGTATTACTGTCAGGATAAATATTGAACAATCCAAAGGTTGAATTTTTATAATAATAAACTATTCATTGTTATTTAAGATCATGAGAAGTTCCACATGTTTGTATATTTGCTTAAATAATAAAGAAAATATGTTAAGAAATAGGCATTTCAACTTCAAAGTGGACTGCCACAAGAATCTCAGATCAAATTTTCTTCATTATTTAAGCAAATTTAACATCAGTTCACATTCATCTGATAAACATAACCTGATTTATGAATATGTCAACCTCCCGGGTCATATCACCATAATCACCTGACATACTTCTAAAAAAACAAAACAAGAAATTTAGTTCAGGTAATTCCATGGCTCAGTAAACTTTGGCTGAAATACATGAAATTGATGTCGGAGTCTATACGTAATAAACTTATATATAAACAGAATGAGGAAGGTGCGCCGAGAGGAACACTTCAATCACATGTACAGTAAAGTACTTGTAAAAATAGAGGTAATTACTTCAATGACGTTACAGTATCGTACTACGGGACTAAATTTAAACTTCTCATGAAAAGCCTCAGAAGCACCATGCCCTTGTAATAAACGGTTGAATGCTCCTCATATTTTTCTCTGATGGATTTCTCCTGTCACATTATCTCACCGAGTGTTCAGACCCCTACAGTACCAGCTCAGCCTCGAGTTGTATGCCCTGTGGAGGTTCATTACTGTCAACCTTGACAACGATCTTTGGTGGTGATCATTGTGACGTATTATCGCGGACAAAAATGAACCAGGAGAGTTACTCTATGAAGGGCGAAGCTGTGGAGCAGGAGGATTGATACCATATTTCGGGGAACCCTTCATGACCCACCTGCTGTACACGTGAGTAGATCACATTAGCCGCTACCAGTCATGAATCTCACCACCCTGACTAATTATTAAAATCGGCCACTACCTTCACATTGACGAATGATCACAATCAATATAAAGTGGGTGGCCGCGGCCTCGGGTGATTTATATACAGAAGTAACGCGGGGTTATAGCTTTTTTGTATTTTCCCCGAACACTTAATCGCTTTCGTGGAGCAGCAATAATTAGACGATAAAAACTTTACATATTATCACCCACCTTTAGACCAAACCTAAACAACAGTCGTCGGCCATGGGCATATTGCACCTACAATGCGGATTTGACGTCAGTTGAAATTTATCCACATGTTTTTGCTTTTCCAAGCATAGTGTCTCTCACATTTGAAAAATTCTGTATAATACCCTATAGCATACCATTTACACTTGACATTTTAATAATAACCTCAGGTATTTAGTTCATCAACCTTACTAATTAAATTGTTGAAACCCTATATCTACTTGACTACTTTTTATTTATCTACGCCCCGATCGTATTGAAACGACAAAGTATTTTGATATTTCAATAGTCTTTTTCATTCTATATACTTATTTGTTCATAAACCTGTTACTTAATCCCAGTTGTTGTTGTTGTTGTTCTTCAATCTTGGGAGGCCAATGGTCGTCCTGTATTTCTTTGTGTAGATGAGCAGAGTTACACGTCTGAACAGGAAAGTCTCTAACTTATGTCATCTTCTACAATCTACACAGAGAGAAAATGGGAGGAACAGCGTCCATCGACCTCACATACTGAACTCTCCTTACTGCTCAGGTCACCCACCGTATGTTATTTTTTATCTTAATATAACTATTTATGGAAGATATCAAATTCAAGCTCTGTGGAGATCAATGACCTGACAGTGTGAAAAATATCGCTCTTCAGGCATTCAGTACACCTTACAGACACAACTATGTTTTATTAATGACGTAAGTTAGAAGAAAATGTTTTAGATATACACATAAACGATATATGTAACTGTGTAAATCATAGTCCTACCCGCTGCCCTGTGTCCTCTCCTGTAGTGGACGACGGAACGCCTTAATACTTTACTGTAGGAATAATTTGGTCTTTTACAGGAATTTTTTTTTTTTTAAGTGAAATTCCGAAATACAGTTACGAGAAAATTGATATACACTGCCTCCATAGTTGTAAATTATGAGGCAGGATAAATAATTAGGTTACAAGAAGTTTTTGAGGAGTGAAGTCATGAAAATATCCGTAGATGAATGATTATTATTAAGGTGATGTTAATGTCAAGTAACTTACTGTACGATCATTGATGAGTTAGATAAACAGACTCGTGTGGAGAAGAAGGTAGGGGGAGGAGGAGGAGGAAGAACAGACGACTTTTATCGTTAGTTTAGTCAATAAACTTAATTGTTAAACTCCAGTGGTGTGGGATTGAGAAATTGTTAGAGATCACTAATGAAGAACACAGGTGACGAAACACTATGATGTGGAGGTTCTGATTCACTTTGTTTCGTTCGATAAAATTTGACATAAACTTAATCTAATATACGCCATGCACCTCTCCCCCACCTCCAATTGTTGCTCGAAGCGCGTAACCCGAGGATATGAGTTTGGAAAAGGGCTACTTGTCCTGTGATATGGCAGGCACTATTAGAACAAAGTAGCTGAAATCTGGACATGATAGTGATAAAGTGCCTCGGCAATTTTCTTTTTAATTTTTATTTTGTTTTTGACTCAGATTATAGTTATTGTGTCTAGGACTTGGCATGGTAGGTGGTGTACATTGAACTTTCCACTACTCGTTTTCTTTCTCATTAAACTTAGTTCAGATTCCACCAGTTTTGCTTGAAATTATAACCTGTAACATAATGTACCAACTTGGAGTGGTCAGTCCGTACACGAGGAAGGGGATAAACTTCTCGAGAACTCATTTGCAAGTTTCAACGACATGATCTTTGAGCTACTCTCTAGGCGTCGAACATTACAACTACAACACATCAATATATTCTACCACGTTACATGCGAGTCACATTTGAACCTTTCTGTTAACAATTTTCTTGTATTTTTTCTTCTGTAAAACTATTCTTTATTCGTTCAGAGCGATTATACGCCGTCCTGCCTTCGTCGTTAATCACGATGTTAATTAAAATTAATTACCTGTATGAAGATAAAACTCTTGTGTAATTTGTAAAATAAAGATTAAAATTTAGTTATACATCTGATTAGAAATTGGGTGATAATTTTAATAGAAAAGAGATTTATTAAAATAAAAAATCCTTAATTATTATGGCAGAGTTGGCATTACTGTTCCTCACAGTTTGTGTTTACGCACTGGTGTCCCTGGCAGGTCTGATACTTGATAAACTGATAAAAGTGACTTAAGCAGCATAATTGTGTACCATATGCAGAACAACTGCATAGTGCATTGTTTCAAAACTCTTCACACACACACACACACACACACAAAACCACCCCAACACGGTAAATATTTTTTGTGAAGCATCGAGTACAGTGTAGTCAGCAGGTTTTAAAAATACCAAGTTTAATAATATGATCCATCACGCATCTCTCTAAATAATCCATACATAAATAATTTAGCTAATACAGAGTTGGAAAAATGTGTACCAACTGACGCTTATGGGATAACCAATTATATCCACAGGGTTATAGACAACAGACTGGAGACTGAATACACACGAGACAATTGGATGATTTTCAAGAATATTTCAACAAGAATAGGTAAACACTGATCACTGGCTGCGTTTAAGAGCACTTGAAAAAAGGATGTCCCCCCCACTAAGAAAATCACACAAGTAAGATCAGGATAGACGGGTATTAAGCTGACTAACGCATATAAAATGATCGTAAACGCCTCACTACCCAAACCATGGCTTATTTTCTTCTCATAATTATAACACAAACTGTAATAGGGAGGACTGTGTAGGAGTTAGGAGAGAGCCGAGTGCTTACAGGAGAGGAGAGAAGAGGAGAGTGTGAAAGAAGAAATATGCGAGAAGTATTAGAAAAAGAGAGAGAAGATTGTAAGAGAACAGATGATAACGTAAGAGAAGGAAGAGGAAAGAGTGGGAAAGGGAAGAGAAAAATAGGGGAGAAGAGAAAAGGAAGGGAAAGGAAGAGAGTGTGTGAAGGGAGTGGGAGGGAGTGGTGAGGGGAGTTAGGGAGTGTGGGTGAAGGGAGTGGGAGTGTGTGAGTCAAAGGAGAGGGAGGGTACTATAGGTGGAGGTTTAGGGGAGAGGGAGGGTACAAGTGAAGGGAGAGGGAGAGAGTGTGTGGAAAATAAGATGGAAGAGTGTGGGGGAGGGAAGGGGTGTAAGAAAATTGGAAAAGAACACTGTGGAAATATAGGGAAAAGTGTGTGAAAGAGGGGTGAGAGTGAGAAGAAAAGTGTGAGGAAGAGGGGAGAGAGAGGGAGTAAATAGTGGGATTAAAGTTAAGAGGAAGATGAGAGGGAAAGGGGTTTAAGAAATGCACAAGGTAAATTTTTCGAATAATGTTACGTTTTTATTGTATATTACCTCTAATATTTACAACGTTTTGTCTGTTTTCTTGGCTTTGATGATGGTAAATGATTTTGGCAACAAATAGTGAAGAACTTGGAAGAGTAAGGAGAAAGAGGGAGAGGGCAAGGATGTGAATGCATAGAGAAATAGGACACTTGTTTTGAGAAGGGAAGTCGAAAGGTGGAATACAGATACACCAGCAAAAATTGAAAGGTTACAATATCAGGGTAGCACTCTCATCAAACATTGTGAAATGGAAATTGAACTATCAGAGGAAAAGTGTTGAAAGGTGGGTAGATTGGCAATGATCGAAATGTATTGGTAAAAGAAAAAATGAAAAGAGGAAAATGTGGTGAGGTAGACATACATACAGAGTAGTGTAACCTAGAGATAGAAAAAGTCGAGGAATTGGTACAAAAAGGGAGACGGTGAGATAAATTTCTGAGATGTACTGTAGAGTTGTAGTCGGCTGAGAGGAGAGTACTGTAGGTAGTGAGGTGTCAGGGAGGAGTGGTACTTGGGGTTAGTACGTGTGGAGACATTAGTTAAATGATGTGGTTGAGTTACGAGACAAAGCAAAACAAAAATGAATGAAAATAAACTTTGAGCATAAATAGACGCAGCTCACTCTTCCTCAAACACAGATGAACAACATTTGTGATAAAAGTGTTGTTAAAAGTCATGTATATGTACACAACCTACGTGTTTTAAATGTATAGAATAATGCTGCTGTATATCCCAGTGCCATGTTTGGACACGAAAACATGTACATAAAGTTACATGTACTCGCATTCAATTCTGTAATGAGAATTGGATATATTCAGATATTTTCCTTAAATTTTTCAGTAAGTGATAGTAAAGTAGTAAATCATGAGGTTATAGGAGCCATCCCTTAAGGTAAATGAACTGTGCTGTGAGTAGAAGTAGTAGTAGTAGTAGTAGTAGTAGTAGATGAGTGTTGTTGGTAGCTGTGTGTTAAATGTGGGCCTTCCATCTGGTTATGGGGTTATGGGAAGACCTGTTATACATTTGTGTTTACATTGATCAAACAGGGAGAGTTCAGATAAAGAGTTATTTTTAGATTAATCACCGAGCTGTGTGTTCCCTCCTAAACTCAGTTCTATCTTCAATCTGTGTTCAGCAACTACCGTAATTTAAAGCTGAATAACCACCTATAAATCTACTTTTATTTCAATATATACTTCCAGTTTTGAATGGTGTTCTCTATATAAAACGGAGAGAAATAAAGTGAACAATATAGTGAGGTGAACAGAGTTTTATATATTGCTTGTTGGAGGAACGAAATAGATAAACGTGCAGAGAGAATAAGCATTCCGGTGTTTTCCCACATATCAGAAATTCCTTTGATGAAATTCATTTAGGATATAAAAGGTTCAAACTCAAAATATTTCCCCCAAACAAAAATTAAAATCGACGTGGGTTAGGATTCGTGCAGTTGACGACAAAAATAATCCTGAGAGTAATCTTCAGGATATTTACAAACTCCCTTATTTACATATAACTGTTCTTCGTCGCGTAACATTTTCCTTGGATTTATACTGGGACTGTAAAGAGCGGTTTCCTCAGTGCAACTCTTGTTTCTGTTGTTCATAAGTGTTGAGGGCTTCAGAACTTTTCCTACATTTACGATACAGAAGCAGTGACTGGTATATAAAATGAAATCGTCTGTTTGCTAAAATGGAGCAGGTTGTACCACTGTTCACCGCATTATACTATACAATGGGAAGCTTTTTTGTAGGAAGTTTTGAGGAGGTGAGTTTTGTCAACATAAACACCATTAGAGGAGGTAACAAACCCTATACACTCGTAAGAAATTCACATCTCTCTTAGAAAATCTGTTTGCGTTGTCTCGTTATTTATCATTGTACTCGAATACCAGGTGGTTGAGTGCAGGGAAACGTCTTCAGCATTAAGTGTTTTTGGGGGCTCATTCTCAGTGGAGTTTGTGAGGTATTATAATGATCTTGTCTGTCTGTGTGTGTTCTCACCATCGTTTATAATGAATGAAGCTTATTTCAGCCAAAGCTTCACCAAATTTTACCAAATGTCAGGGATAAATTATGTTCCGTATAGAGTAATTATTGCAATTTTTAGGGGTCAGGGTTAAAAGCAATAGAAAAGGCCATTGAACGTTAAAAATAACTCTGGATCAAAAAATTACAAACGAATAGGACTTAAAGACTTAGATTCCTTGATGAAAGGCACAGCAGAAGTGCCTATGACCTTTCTGTGACGTTACTCCATAAAATTAGGATTTTCGAGAGGTGTTACACGGATATCAAACACTATTATTGTCAGTAATCACGGCTCAAATCTCCTGTTTGTCTCTTCAGTCTCAAGAACAATGATATGGCCCACTTTTTTCTTGTTGCGAGTTTCTAGGAGAAGATAGCACGGCAAACTTCTTAACCTTTGCACGTGGAAACCGAGTCTCGAACTGTTTAACAACCAGATGTAAATTACGTCAGATCTTCAGCAGAGTTGTATGAGATACAGTCTGTCACTTACCTATTAACAAAAAACAACGAGAGTCCTAATAATTTTTGGAATTTGATTTCTAACCAACGGACCCCCAAAACAACGAAACTTTTCACTCAATTTGTGTTCATTGTTTGGTATATTTGTGAACGCGAATTTTATGTTATGAAACATGTGAAATAAAAAAAAAACGCCCCTTGTAAATAACGACACACTCGACATATGCCTTCCACTCTCACACATCAATACTCATGTTGATTTTAGATTACTGGTTAGAGAAACACAGCGCCACCAGTACTGTCATTAACAGGAAAAATTAAAATCAGAGTAAAACTCATTTAAACGTAAAGTCAACAACTTTCTCTCACTCATTCCCCCACTTGTTTCTTCTGTTTAAAAAGCCATTACCTCTCTGCTCTCACTGACAGGAAACTTTGAATTGGGATAAAATTTGTCAAATGAATGTACAAAGCGAGTGTTGACGGCGCCATATAGTTCTGTGATTATACAATACATTTTTTATGATTAACGATAGAATGTGTGACCAGTGAACCTTGTCTTGGTAATGTCCCACAACGGCACTGAAGTTGGTCCACCCAAAGTTTGACTTGTTTTGATCCACGCTAAAACACTCAAAAGTCTCTCGAACGATACAGTAAGACTCCGCTGTCATTACCTGAACTTTATGTATCGTTCCTTACATCAGTTCATTAACGTTGTGTAGAGGAGGATAAAGCTTAAATTTTCTCTCTCTCTTCTCATATTTTTGTCCTCGAATATTCTGTAAGATATTAATAGATCGCCATAGCCTTTATAATATTAATTCCACCACCATGTCCACACATTCTTACCGAAAAAACACACAAGATTTATTGATAACTTGTCTTCCTTTCTGTTATCTTATTGTATGGATTTTTAAAACAAAATTTATAATCGATTAGACTGTATAGCCTTTCCTGTAGCTCTAGAAGGCGGTTGAATCACCCAGATTGGATATTGTGTAACTGAAAAAAAAGCAAAACAAGAAATACTTTGCTCTCAGTATAATTATAATTAAATTATACCAGACTCTTTAAAGGAATCGGGGAGTTTCTACTGATTCCGGGATTGCAAGGGAAGGAAGGCTTTTTTTATTTATTCACACTACAGTATATATTTAAAATATTCACAGCTCCCCCAGTCCCTCACCCTACCATTTACCCTCACTCCAAAGGTTAAAGGGCGAGTGTTGGTGAATATAATGTTGATTAAACACCATGTTGCCACACCTACACTCCTCCATCACATCCCCTTAGAAATAAACTTATTCTGCTCCTGAAAATCCCACCCACCTTTCTAATATTCCCGTGAGTTTCTCGATGATTCGCACCATTTCTTAGTTCCTGATATTTTTTCAAGTTCACTCCCTTCCTCAATCAGAGTGATTAATCACCATTGGGACTGGATATTGTGTGTATAGATGGCCCCTCAAAAGAAAACCACGCCAGCAGTTATTATGTACAATTCCGCTTAATTAATGAATTGCTCATCCCAGTAATGCTAAAGGCCGCATCCTAAAGTAGAATGCATTACACTATAATATCTATAATACACACACACACACACACATATATATATATATATATATATATATATATATATATATATATATATATATATATATATATATATATATATAGTAAATCACTGTACTCACCACACACACTTGAGAACTTCGTGTTTCTTCTTTCCTTGTGGTTATCAGCATATATATATATATATATATATATATATATATATATATATATATATATATATATATATATATATATATATATATATATATATATATATATATATATATATATATATGCCATTAGAGAAAGAAAATACTTGTTTGCTTTGGGGCAACTATTCAAGGACACGCTGTCATTACCTCTGACGGTGAAAATCATTTTCCTGTGGTAAGTTGTTAAAATGTACGAAAACTTGAAATAAGCTTTTTAGACTAAACTCCTCCAGGAATAATTAACCTTACAAAATATAACTGTGCCTATACAGTAGTTCTGTAAGTGACTTGGTCATATTGCTCATTCACTGTGGGAGGAATTTTATTTCTAAACTTGTTTGGCGGAGCACTGTACTTGTTAGTGGGAGTGGGTTGTTATAATATATTACTACGTCTTCGAGGTTAGCAAATATACTAATCTTCAATAGTTAGAAACTAAGGGAGATACTTCTCCGCCCTCGGGAAGTCGAACAGTAAACTTGGAATAATATTATAAACGTTCACTGTCTTCACGAAGAAAGTGATTATATAAACGAGTAGGCAAATAAATACAAAAAGTAAATTTACTTTGAAAAAATGGTGTACTATAGTCATTCATCATTATAATGTGGTATGTTCTTTTGACCTAGAAAATCCCCGCAGGCAGGCCTTCCCAACCCATGGCGTAATGAGCAAACAGCCAAGTGTGCCATCCCTCCCTTCCCTTCTCCTCCCCCCTCCCTCATCTGAAATGGCTGCAGGTAAGCCGCTGTGATGAAAGACAACAAAGGCGGTGGAGGGAGTGCTGTGTGAGGGACCCACTCCCACCACCCAACATCACCGCCACCGCCACCACCACAAACAGTAAGGCCGCCTCAGCAATAAAGGGAGAACTGCAACAACTCAACAGCCAAAATTGTGTTAATATCAAGAGAAGGAGGTGGAGAAGAAGGAAATAACATCTATTGCAGTGTCAAGCAGTGCTTAGGAAGGAAAACGAACAACATGAAAAAAGAGCAACAGTTAGGAAGAGCATGGAGGGTTTACAACGCATAGAAGTGGAATGAAAGAGTTACCTGTACACCGACAGTAGTGACAGGTTCTCCTCTGTATCACCCACACTGTCATTGTGTCTAGCTGAGTGAGATGTCTCGCCATTTATGTATATAAAAGCGGGTGGTGGTGGTGCGAGCACCGGACATTATTGTGATCTGCAACTGTAAAGTCAAGCGGGCGGGAGTGCCCTCGTGGGTAAACAGCTCTGTCTATTCTCTCCCTTTATTATTTCCGTTTTAGAGACACGCTGTATATAGCCACTTGTACTGCAATGGTTATAAAATAGTGTTCCTTCACAATACAATAAACATTTCAACATCTTCAGCTTCCGTCACCACAGTTCTACCTCGAAACTCTAAAGCATTCGTACGAAGATCACTTTATAGGTTCTAGTTCTCACTGATATACTGAATATCATGTGAAAAACAGGCATGTGTGTGTAATTCTTGGACAAACTGGACGTGGTAACAGTGAGTTGTCGTCACAAGTGCCCGTTGCCCTTTTTTCTATCCACCATGGCGATAAGTTTAGGGTCCATACCTGAGCAACTGTTAATATGAAAAAAAGGTCCAATAGACATGACTGTCTGTTAGGGACAGTGTGAATACAGCACACTGTATCATATGCTTTCGATATGCAAGGAGGCTGTGTGGCCGAGACTGCAATCAACCGCTCTTACTTCCCCCAACTTATAGTTAAATACTCATCTAAAGCTGGTTGGACTGGGACTGTCTGAGAGTGACGCACTTCGTACCGTCAAACATACATGACGCAGAGGCACGGTGGCCCAGGGTACATATGCACGTTTAAAGTACCTGGGTGTGTGGAGAGGGCCTTCAGGTACATCACACTCGTCATTTTCTCATTATACTCATCATCATCATCTGCATCCAACCTCATCACCATCACCACTTCTCCCCACTCCTTCACTAGCATCATCACTCCCTCACCACTCTCACCACTCTTGTTAGTCCTTTACTGCTCCCTTACAAGCGCCACTACTTCCTCATCCTTTTATCACTCCACTAACACCATACGCTCACCACTCCGTCACCATTTCCTCACCACTCTCACCATTTCTCACCATTCTCACTTCTTCACCATTTTTACCTGTCCCTCACCAGCCTGGTCACTGCGTGTCCTAACAGTCACCAGGAACACTCTCCTCAATAACAATAGAGTGCATTTCATCTCTCCCGGGAGGGTCGTGACCACGCTCTATATACAACACCAAACTGTGGTGATGGTCGATACTCAGCCTGGCCACAGTACCACAACCATTACCATTACCACCACGTCCACCGCTACCACCACTACCACTACCACTACCACTACCACCACCACCACCTACTGTCACCACCACCACCGCCACCATCACCACCACCGCCACCATACCACCACCACCTACCTACTACACACACCACCTACACACTACCACCACCTTCACTACCACCACCTACACTACCACCTACACACTACCACCACCTTCACACTACCCACCTACCACCTACACACTACCACACCTACCTACCACCTACACACTACCACCTTCACCCACCACCTACCACCACCTTCACACCTACCACCACCTACACACTGTACACTACCACCACCTACACACTGTTACACTGCCACCTACACTACCACCACACTACCACCACCTACCACCTACACACTGCCACCACCTACACACTACCACCACCTACACACTACCACCTACACACCACCACCTACACACTACCACCACCTACCTACCTCACACTACCACCACCTACACACTTCACACTTCACACTACCTCACTACCACCTACCACCCTTACCACCTACCCACCACACTACCACCTTACACACCACCACTACCACCACCCTTCACCACCCTTCACTACCACCACCTACCAACCTTCCACTACCTACACACTACACACTACCACCTCACTACCACCCACCTACACTACCACCCACCTACACACCTACACACCACCTACCTACCACCACCTACCTACACACTACCACCACCACTACACACCACCACCTACACACCTACCACCACACTACCACCTACACCTACACTACCACCTTTCACCACCACCTACCTACACTACCACCCACCTACACACTACCACCACCTACACACTACCACCACCTACACACTACCACCACCTACACACTACCACCACCTACACACTACCACCACCTTCACACTACCACCACCTACGCACCACCATCAATGTTGTGGTACCTGACGCGACGAGTCCTCCACTGCGCTACCTCGACCTTAACCCACACGAGTACACCTTCCCTACACCTATCACATCTACACCAACGTCCGTAAGTAAGGGTGCGAGGGGAGGCCAGAGTGCCACCCAAGGTCACCCAGAGGGCCACATGTCGCTTTCACGAGGCAGCGTCACGGTCCCTGCATGAAAAAACTGCTGATGAACAAGCTTAAGAGATCAGCCAGAGGGTCTTCTCTCTCTCTCTCTCTCTCTCTCTCTCTCTCTCTCTCTCTCTCTCTCCCATAACCACAAAAAACACACACATACAGACATAAACGTATACACACGCACACATTCACTTATGCACACACACACACACACACACACACACACACTTCTTTAGCTAATAAATTTGACGAACTGGCAACCACCGTTCGATCAGTCGCTGCCAACGTCGTTGCCATATGTGAAGCTTGGCAAATTGTTCCTGAAACGTGCCATAATGAGGGATATCAACTCTTTCATCACCTTCGTTCACATGGGTGTGGAGGGGGCGTTGCCCTCTTCTGTCAAAATGTATTACGTCCGTCACGCTTGGATGTTTTAGTCCCAGCCCATGTGGAGGCATTACGTGTTGTTCCACATATACTGTGTGGCATACCATCCACCTCACTCACCCACCAGACACTCTTATCAATTACCTCATTACCACCTAAGAGTTAGGTACCCATGTGCCAAGCTAGTATTATGAGGGACTATAACGAAATTGACACCACTGATATTCAGGACCAGCTGTCACTATCACAAGTTGTGAACTTCCCCACACACGGTCAAAATACCCTTGACCTTATCATAACTGACTTAGCGGACCAGTACCAACCACTTCAACCAATGTCTCCTATCAGGTGTAGCACACACCTAGCAGTGCTCTGGTCTCCAGTTGCCACTATCAGCCAAGTACAGAGACCCTACATCAAGACCTACAAGCCGATTACTGACTCTGCAGTGCGTCTCTTCTGGCAGTGGATAGTTCACCATCCCTAGACTGAAGTACTTAGTGCGGATAACGTGGACGCTAAATGGGTAAATTATATCAACACCATCACGGAAGCTCACCACCACTTCCTCCCCGAGAAGTGCGTTAGATTATATCCAACTGACTTGCCCTGAATCACACCTCGGATCAAAAGACTTATGCAACAGAGAGGCAGCACCTTTTATCTCAATGACCACAACCGCTACAGGTCCATCCGTAACCAAGTGATCCACGAAATACGCACTGCAAAGAAGTCCCACTACCCAACCAAGTTGCAACACCTGAAGCAGACCAACAACAGTCAATGGTATGGTAAGCTTAAAGAACTCTGTGGACTAAACAATAAGACACACCCCCTCCCCTTCCTTAGCCATCTCACTAATGGTGACGCAACTGAGCACTCAAACAACCAGTCTCCCTGCTTACCTACCAGCCCCTTTTCACACCAACTTAGTGGAAGAATTTGAAGTAGCAAAACGTCTGAACAAATTGAAGTTAAAGCGCTCCACCACCCCCATTGACTTACCAATGAAACTCTACAAGGAGTTCTCCTCGGAATTAGCTAAACCCCTCTGCTTCCCTCAGCCAAACAAGATCCCCAGCTGACTGAAGGACCGCATATGATGTGTCACCAGTACCCAAATCAACCAGCCCATAATCCTTAAATGAGCTACGACCCATTGCCATCACCCCAATACCCAGCTTAATCTGCGAGAGTTTCGTGTTTGACTGGGCTTATGCTGATATTGTAGGAGCCATAGATCCTCAGCAATTTGGCAATATGAAAACTTCCTCCACCACTCACTGTATAAGTCAGGTGTAAAGCAAGTTATATCTGATCATAAGACTGAACGTAAACTTAACTAATGAATTTGATAAAAAGGAATGGAGACTAGATTAGAAGGAAGGAAAAGCCGGGTGGTGTTTGGGAGGAAGGGGGTGAGGGAGGCAGGTAGGATGAAAGCGAAAACACGGGCAGTGAGAGGGGTAGGTGGGGAGGCAGGTAGGTAAGAAAGGAGGGGGGGGAAGTATTAGGTGGTACTGGAAGGAGGAAGGGGAGCAAGTAGGAAGAAAAGGGAGACCCGGACGGAGAGAGGGGGGTAGGGAGGGAAGGAAGAGGGAAGAAGTAAGGAGGGGAAGTCCCAGGTGGTGTAGTGTAGAGAGGGAGGGGTGGAAGATCTGAGTATTGGTGGAGGAAGGAAGGGAGGAAGGGAGGGCGGGAGGGAGAATCATTACCGGTCTCTTTTGTATGCATATGTAATTAGTTATATATATACACACACATGTATGCAAGCCACAATAGCACACGTGGGTATATGTAAATGTGTGATAGCAGTTTTGGTATCACATTAATTGTTTTAATTAAGTTCTGGAACTCTTTAAGTGGTTGGGTTTGATGTAAACACTTTTGCCTGTTTTCTTGGGTTTATTGTAGAAGCAGCTATATGTACAGATATAATCTGAAATAATAAATTATGAATTCTTTCCAGGAAAATGTTGTGAATACACTTTGAGATAACACTTGGGTTCCGTTTCTTCCCTGTTCAAGTGGTAAGGATCTACTGCCTATCTCTCTGTCTGAGAGCAAAGCGTGGGAGCGAGCCAGCTGTTTTGATGAATCAGCTGACCTGCACTCGACTTCTGAGCTTGTTACAAGCTCAGCTGTTTGTTGTTGTCAACAACAGGTTGACTCATTGTTATATAACTTGGTGAATAAGTTGGTGTTAATCATTTGGGTGACTATATGAAGCAAAGGTGCTGTTATTAATGTACACACACACACACACACACACACACACACACACACACACACATCATTCATGCATACTACTCGTAATGAAAATTAAAACGTTAGAGAACGAAGGAAGTAAAGAGGGAGAGATGGAAAGATATAAAAAAGACGAAGAAAAGAAAAGTAACTATTGAAAGAAACAGAGAAAAGTGAGTTCAGTGTGTGTGTGTGTGTGTGTGTGTGTGTGTGTGTGTGTGTGTGTGTGTGTGTGATAAAGCAACAACAACAACTCCATCTCACCAACACCCACAAGAGCGTGATCACCACAACATCTGGGCATGAAGAGGGTCAGGAAGCCATCAAGACCCGCTCTTAAAGTTTCAATTTACTGCACATTCCCGCGGCCTCAGACGGTCAGTGTCCGTCACCATGAATTTCCCGGAGTTTTATGGGTCCTCGGTGCCTTGAGTGCTTCCTCTATTTATTCTTGAGTCTGTTTCCGCCTCCACCTTACTTCTCGTGGGCGAAAATGGTAGAAGCAACATTTGTGATCACTGTTTCCAAATATTGGTGTATTATGTACTTTATATATATTTGAGTTCTTACGTCACACTTTATATATATCAGGAAATCATTATGGTTTGGCTTCAACGTCATTATTGGAATACCATTTTGAATAATAAATTGCGATACTACAGTATATTGGTGACATAACCCGGAAAAATAGGGGTGAGTTATCGGGGGGCTGACACATGTTCCTGCTGTTGAGTGTGTTGACCCCCACACCCACACCCAACACTGAATAATGAGTCGAAGGAATGACTTCACGAGAAAGGAAGAAAGGAAGGAAGTTCTTGAATAGATTTTGAAAGAATAAAGATCTAACCTCTCCAGTCCCACAATTTAGCATAAAAAAGATGGATTTAGCTAAAAAACAAAAAAAACATAATGAGGACTCGAGCTTAGACGCCAGGAGACGCATTTTGGAAATAGTAACCGAGAACAACAATATTACCCGAGTTAACTCATCAACATACACTCACCCATCAGCTAAAGAGGACGACACTAAACCTCCATTGTCCTAACATAAGTTTTGTCTTTTATTGTGGATTTGATTTCCAAGTTGACATTCATGCTATGTGTTGTTGTTGTTGTTGTTATAATGTTATTTCTGCACTTCTACTACGAAGGCTTTTAGCGCGTATTAAGTTAAGTAATACACTAGTCCCACAACACTAAGAATTATGAGAGATACAACTATATGTTATATTATTGTGAATCTTTCCAATTCTTACGGTGGAAACGGTTTCCGACATATGAGTGATTATAAAAAAAAAGCCGTTTCTTTTAATTAGCAGATATGTGACAAAGAGTAAAGAAATTCGGATTTTGTTTTACTAGAATTATAATCTGTAACTATTATAACTGTAACCTGTAATTTTTAACTGTAACTGTACTGTAAATGAACTGTAAATTATCTATAGCGAGGGTGGCAGCCATGACTAACGCAAACCTGACATTGCTCTCAGTCATAATTATTTCCCGTTTCAGTCAGCACCACAGTATGGCACACGTGTTTCACAAAGACCTCACCAATACGTAAAAAAAAACAAAAAACAATCACACACATTCACGTCACAGTCCCACCTCACTAATATCTCATAATCATCTAACGATCGCATCACAGACCTTCATAAACTTGTTACTCCCGTTTATGACAGCAACTCGGGGACTTGAAAAACCTGCTAGAAACAACTTGTAAACATCAGATAAACTCTTCAGGGATTAAATAGACCACAAATGTTTTATAATTATGGTAGGGATGCTTCTTAGTCGGTTCACAAACACTGCAGAGATGCCAAATTATCACATTATACTTACTGAAATGAACGAAAGAAAAATATAATACCTTGAGCCAAAATAATGTACTTGAATTTTCATCAAACATGTGGAATTTTTTGCTTGACTGGTGAAGAGTCATCCTCTTGCCCCGTCTTCCGGGTTCAGTTCAGACGTCTGCATCGGAGGTGACTGACACGTGGACTTGACACCTTTCTAAAGGCTTCTCGTGCACGTTTCAGATAACGGATCTTTAAACCTTCCTATAACTTCTTCCCGTCACTCATACACATATTCAAGTGATTGATCAACTACAAGATGCCACAAATTTATACTGAATATCTCCAATACTTTTGTTATCTTTTCAGCCAGAATAACGTAATAATTTTAAATATCGCACATCATTCTCAAGAACCACCTCAGGCATCACTGGATAGACTTAGTCGAATCTCTACTCTCAGATGGTAAGAAATATATTAGAAAATATAAAAGAAGAGAAACTTAATTAATAAGGCAGACAGTCTCCGTGGTTCCGATGCTTACGAATATAAACATCTTGATCACTACACCTGGTCACAACACGCAGTTACATCACCTAATCGCAACACCCGGTCACAACACCTAATCGCAACACCAGGTCACAACACCTAAAAAACAACACCTGGTCACAACACCTAATCACAACACCCGGCCACAACACCCGGCCACAACACCCGGCCACAACACCCGGCCACAACACCCGATCACAACACAATTGTTTTTCATCGCCCCTAACACACGAAACCTTTCCCACATTGAATCAACAGCGTCCAATGAGAAACGTTCAATACAAACTACTACACCCAATATTCATTCAGACACTATAGATAGCCATTACAATTTTTCCCCCAGTGGTCAATGTTCAGCAGAGCACATCCAAATTAACACTGACACCAGCCTCTACATTTCCATTCCTTTATCTATCTATCTATCTATCTATCTATCTATCTATCTATCTATCTATCTATCTATCTATCTATCTATCTGTCTGTCTGTCTGTCTAAGCATAGCCTTCCCCTCATTGTGAAACTTAATCAATTAGAGAAACAGACTGTCTTGAAACTCAGTTGACTGTGCCGAGAGTCTAGGAGTGGAAGTTCTTGTGTGGATGGTGGAGGTTGATGGGTGGATGATGGATGGTAGGGGTTGACGAGTGGATGATGGATGGTTATAGGTTGGTGGATGGATGGTGGTAGATGATAGAACTTGTTGGATATTTTTCTCGTAATATTATCACAAGACCAATAATACAATACGTGGTGATTCATGTTATTCCATACATTTTCTTATTTAGGGATTTAAATTATGTATCGTATATAATTTGTGGGGGGGGATTGGGATTATATATATACCTTTAACTCCGAAAATTATATGGAAACCTCGAGGGATATAATTAATGAAAGAAATAAATCGATAGCGAACAAGAGAGTGAAAAAAAGAATAGAGATATAGAGACACGAACGGGAAAATATTTACAGTCTGGAAGAATAAGTTAAGGTAAATAAAATAATTGAAGGAGAATTTAATGAAAGAAAGATATATGAAGGATAAAGATTTGATCTGCGACCGTATATTTATAAAACAATAGTGTTCATTGTTTACTTGTGGTTATCAGTCTGTGTTGTGCCTGACCGTGAGGCAACAGAAAAGGCGATGTTTAGATTAAGAAGTAGAAGGAAGAGGCAGACAAAAAAAGAGAAAGAATAGAGAGAGAATTAACAGAAGCGAATGTAAATTAGCTGGTATCACTCTAAAACAGCGTGAGCCTCGTGTTAATAGTGTGGTCTAGTGCAGAAACACGCTCATCTGTTGCTGTAAGAAAGTGCCAAGACGTGGTATTTGCCTTACTGGGGAAGTGAATCGGAGGACCTGGCAGTTGTGTTTACAAAGAACCAACTTAATTAATCGACACACCCCGAGCCAAACACAGTGAGAAGAACCTGTGGATTTTGTAGGAATTTCACGTGTGCAATATATCGGTGTGTGAGCGTCCAGGAGGTCTGTAGACTCTGGAGTGAGGCTGGTGGAGAGGATTGTTCCAGTCAATATACTGTACTGTAAGTTTGGTGTTGGTGGGCGGTTTTTTTTTCTCTCCCCATAACATGACCCTCTCATTGCTATTTTGTTAATAAGAACAATTATATATGACAATTTCACCTTTCTGTTCTCCTTTTACGGATTTTTTCATCGCCAGTGTTTTGGTACCTACCAATCTCTTTTGAGAATTTTCACACCAAAAAATCTACAATGTTTACCCATCATTTCAGAGTTACCTTAATATCATACTTCGTTCTTTCTGTCGCTAAATTAATCAGGTCTGGACTCTGGAGGTTATTGCTGCTCGACGCAGTTTTACATAGT
The DNA here is from genome assembly GCF_018991925.1 of Homarus americanus. Lineage (NCBI taxonomy): Eukaryota > Metazoa > Arthropoda > Malacostraca > Decapoda > Nephropidae > Homarus > Homarus americanus. The sequence goes on along the minus strand of NW_024747794.1, from coordinate 1,409,256 downwards.
TGTAAAACAAAATCTAATCGTCAAGGTAGGCTCACAAAACGTCACTTATGAAAGTACTCGAGACATTGACCTTTGATTTCCCTGAGAATTACGTCGATGGTTAAAAAAGCTTGAATTTGATCTCCAAACCTTTTATCGAAGGTACAAGTTTCAGAGTAATTCTCTTGGTGTAGCGGCTGTAGAACATTTTTATATAACTATTATTCAAAAGTTTTCGACGTGTCGTTTTTTAGCTTAACAGTGCATGTATACATGCTTTTGTAACCTTTTGGTTTTAACTGATTTACAAGTATAATAATAATAATAACGACTGTATATGTATGGCCAATAGAAGCCACTGAATCTTAAAGTTTGAAGACAATTAATTCAAAGATTTGACAACTGGTTATTCCATGTGTCAACTAGATGTGGAATATCATATACTGCAACACGGGCTAATACTCCTGCAACACTAATCGTCCTAATCGTCCTTTAGAACTAATCCTCCAACACTAAATGTTCATTAACATTGAATAGTCCTGCAATACAATTCAATCTTAACCATTTTGCACCGTAAATATTGCCGAATCTCTTTTAATTCTCTTTTAATATTAACCAATATTTAACCAAAAAAAATTAACTTTGCTCTTGTTTAACGCTACCTCAGTTGAAACAGATCATTTTACAATTCTAACCCTCTTGCAACGTTGACCTATATGCAGCGCAAACTCCCTTACAAATCTAACCTTGTTTGCAACATTCACCCTCTACCGAAACGAACTTTACAACTCGTCAGTGCTGCAGTGCTAAGCCTTCTACGCCATAAAACCTTCTGATGTTAACTAAACCATTTGTAACATTAACCCTTGTAGCAAGTCAACTCGTACACCGCCATCCTTTCACCCACACCATAACTCGGCCTAAGCAACATTCCAGCAACACATTCCTTCCTTTCTGCAAAAAAAATGCTCCTGCAGAGTATTCTTAGCCATTACACAAACTCCCTGCAACAAAACCATCTTGCAACATATTTTTTTTCAGCAACATAACTCCTCCAGCAACGTAATTCCTCTTGATACACAACTTCTAATGTAACACAAGTTCTCCTGCAACACAACCCTTCATACAACATCAACACTATCACAAAGTAATTCCAGTAACTTAGACACTCCCTCAAACAGCCTTCCCCACACACCAACTATTTCTGTAACCCAACCCAACCCAACCCGACCCGACCTGACCCGACCCGACCCGACCCGACCCGACCCAACCCAACCCAGCTCCTTGCAAAATTACTCTTCTGCCACACAAACCGTCTCCCCACTCTGCACTATAACTCTCACAACACCACCCCTGCACACCCCGCCTTCCTGCACCTAACCTAACCACCCGTCCATCTACAGTATACATACAGGGAAGTAACTACAAGTTTTGCATCGGGGTATTATTAATTACTATAAATACGTTTTCTTTTACTTTCTTTCGTCTTTTCTTTTACCTCAAGCTTCAGCGACAACACTAACGATATTTTAGCCACACGTGACTTATTTACTCAATCACTCATTCATTCACTCACTTATTCACTAACCGAGAATATATCATTTCAACGCTAATGGCAAAAAAAAAAAAAAAAATTAGTATGTCACAAAATAATTTAATCTTCATACAATTATATTCCAATCCCTAAATTTGCTTTGTCGTTATAGAGTATGTGAAGAATATTAATAATTTCCTATTAATCAGAATCACATAAATTTAAGAGAAATGTATTGTGTATCTGTAAAAGACAGTGTTACCCAATGGCCCTATATGACGCACCCAACGCACCCTCATATTCATATTGATATTCCTGGAGTGTGTGTGTGTGTGTGTGTGTGACCCGCACTCTTGGAATCCTCGCATCTCAAAACTTCGGGAAAGTGCTTCCAAAAGGCTTAGCTTTCTCTTCTGTATCCGTTTCTCTTTTGTTACTCCCACGTCTTTGGTCACGTACACTGTCACTCCATCGAGTTTGGAGGAGGAACCAGCAACCCCTCCACTGGTCTCTGGTTCTCCTGGACAAGATATCACTTATAACCATACGTACGCTATTTAGTACGTCATTTCACTCATCTAAATCCATTTTCCTGATAATAGTCTTCGTTTTTCACTAGTTTATATCTTTTATCCCAGAAACACGAAGAACAAGGGATAGGGCAGTCATATTGTGTGTTACAAGTGTGTGTGTGTGTGTGTGTTTATGTGTGTGTTAAACTGTTTACCTGCCTGTCAGTCATTTTGTTTGTCTGTTTGTGAATATTTTCCTTATGTATCCCCTATACAGTAATTACTAGTAACAGAGGCTTAGAATTTGTTCGGTGCTACTAGAGTATGCGGTCTACCGAACTGGAATTGGTCTACCGGGATATTTACACTGTAGAGTCCATTATCCTAACCTAACCAAACCTACCCTAGGTTAGGTTTGGTTAGGTTAATAGACGCTACAGTGTACATATCCCGGTAGACCAACTCCAGTTCGGTAGACCACAATTTAGATTATGGACTAATACTCCTAATACTCCTGGAACACTCACAACATTCTCACAACACTCAGGAAACACTTTAAACGTTCAAACAAGTCTCTGAAACATCCTCACAACATTCTAACAATATTCCTGGAACACCTTTGCAAAACTGTAACATTTCTATCAACACCCAAGCAACATTCTTGCAGATTCCAGTAATATTTGCAAACTTCATACATTAAATTTTCTAAAAACCCCGCAACATACATAATTCAGCAACACTCAAGCATTATTCCCGCAATATTTCTTCTAAAACTCCTGTACCATGTATGTAACACACATGCAATAATTCAGCAACACATTTCCAAAAGTTCAGCAACACTTGCAACATATTACAATATTACTGTAAAAACTCCCGCATCGTATATGCAATAATACACGCAACAATTATACACCTGGAAGAATTCAGCACTAGTATTATTCAACATTTGAAATAAATTTACCACTTGCAACAATTCAACATTTGCTATAATTCAGCACCTACAACAATTCAGCAACACTCTAGCAACATGGGCATGGTAGGGCGAGGTGGTGATGGCGGAGGAGGAAGGGTTGCCGCTGTAAGGTGCCTCTCTGTGTCCCACAAACAGAGATAAATATTTGGATGAGTTGATCCTTGGGTCGGTTGCCAGCAGACCCTCACTCTTCCCTTCTCTCACCTCACCTTACTCTCTCTCTCTCTCACTTATACACACACTCTCATCCCCATCTACCTCATCTCACCTTCCCTTCCCTTCCCTCACTTGTACTCTTCTTTCTACTTAGAGACCTTTAACTCACATACTCTCTCCTCACTCACACAACTCTCGCGTCAACATCGTTTGTGGTGATAAATTTTATCATCGTCACGTGCCATATTTATTCACGTTGCCAGTTTGCCGAGTGTGTGTGTGTGTGTGTGTGTGTGTGTGTGTGTGTGTGTGTGTGTGTGTGTATGGTGTGTGTGTGTATGGTGTGTGTGTGTGTGTGTGTGTGTGTGTGTAAGAGTGAGAATAACCATAACAATTATAATAACAATAATAGTGATGATAATGATAATTATGATATTAATGATTAACAATGATAACGATAACACCAACAACAACAACAACAACAACAATAATAATAATAATAAAGGCAGGTAGAATCTTGAGAATTACGTACATATACCATTGAATCTCCATATATGACAACAATATAGCAATGATTACAATAAATAAGGTCAATAATCAGTTTCAATAACACTTTTTTCTCGTATCTGTCCTTCAAGTTCATTTTATACGTTCATTGTGTTTTGTAGGTCTCGGAGAAACATTACAAGAGGCTGATGCTTTTTCTCGCTGAGGTTTTCGTGGAATATGCAAGGAGTGGCGTGAACCCTAGTTTCTTGAAGTGGCTTGGGAGGAAAGGAGGAGGCATGGTTCCGAACGTCGTAGCGGCACCGCGGTAAGGTTGAAAGGATGGCCACTGGATTTTCTTTGTATAATTATAGTCAACTTCAACTCAAAAAACGCCCACCCATCCCTTATCACAAGTTCATTCACAGCTTAATGTTTCTCACACTTGACAGAGCCTGATCCTACAGTGACGGCACTTGTAAGAACGTGACGGTCTATGTCTAGTGTGACGATTTTGCAGGATGTGACGGTCTGACGGTCTGGTTAAAGATTTGATGACCTCTAAATATGTGTTCGTCTTCGTGCAATATGACGGTCTAATAACACCTATTTGACGCTCTTATCACAGTGTAAAGTTTTACTGCATGACCTATTCAGCGTGACGGTTTGGATTTAGTGTGATAGCCCGTTTGTCTTCTGGTGGCTGTAGAGTGGCGGCCCTAACTGTAGTATGAAGGACTGACTCAAGTGTTACGCCCGGCTCTAGTGTGTGACGGTCTAACTGGTCGTTGAGAGCGCCATTATGAATGAGCCAGAACAATACGTAACTAACAAGACGAGCGAGGGAAGTTAAGGCCAATTTAACCCAAGGCAGCGACTCTATTGACACCCAGAAAATTGTCTCCTGCTTGGTTATTGACGGCGTGGAAAGTGGCCACACATACAGACACACACACACACACACACACACACACACATAAGCAAACACACACAACATACTTACCTCCACCAGCGAGGACTAAACATTGAAAAAATGGCGTAGGCGGCAGTACCACCACCCCTAAGCTACCCGAAGCTAAAAACAAAAGCTAGTATAAATCCACCCCGGTGTACTTTGTATATTATATAAATCTATATTATTCTGATAACCTGTTTAATTATTCCTTAGTATGACTCTGTATACATGTTCGTTTACTTTCTCCGTTATTTTACTCTTTTCTCGTTGGAACTTTAAGTGCAATACAGTAGTTGCATTTTTCACCACTGACATACCACAAACAGTTTAAAATGTAATTAATTTATCGTAGCTGATACACAATATTTTCACTACTTTGTCAAATACTTAACTTGGTGTTGTAAATCAAATGTTCAACTCAGTCCTCAGTGCCTTCACATGGTCAGCAATAGGTAACAGAGTGTTGTCTACGCTTCCCTCCCAAAAAAGACAAACATTAAGGCGACTCAGACGTAAACACCCCCATACGGCTGAAGAACCACCATAATTCCTCTCTCGTCAGCTTGTAAATTGCCGTCGACATCATTTGAAAACAACCTTTGAAAGGGATATTTTCACTACGGATTCCAAGGAAGTGTTTACGTTGTGGTGGTGCGGAGTGTGTTTATAGAACGATGAGATGAGCAGCTTGAAGTACTGTTTTTCTCTGATATATGAGCTGGCGGACGCTGACACCAAACACACCGGAACACACACACACACGCACACACACACACACACTAGTTCCATCATAAGTCCTTTAAATAACCTTTAGTAAATTTCACATACTTTTATAAACTATATTCTGTGTTTAAACCTATTCCTCACCACATGACCAAACTAACACTCACCTGTAGTTAAGTAAAGAAAGTTACACGAGAAAAGGTGAAAAAAAAAAGTTCATGTAGGTATGGTCATCATCACAGTCCGTCAAATATTATATACAGATAGACAGTTTATGGTGTACTGTCTCACCAGCGCAACACATTCAGTATCTCGAAAACACAATCAATACAAAAACTGGCATTTTAAACCTCAACAGCCACTAGCACGATAAAACATTAGAACACGTCTACCGCACTTGTTATTTACCCGCACTTAGTTTATTGTTATACACTGTAAAGCCTTAGGCACCAGCAGCTACTTACTACTTTTTTCTTGAAACAAATTTCTACATTAATTAAACAATTTCGTACCTGAAGTTACTAAAATATGATGATAATAATACCCACTACTAAACATACCCACCACTAAAAATAATCCTTTTTGATTTCGAACTTTTGACTGACTGAACTACCCATGTGTTACACCTCAGTCATGAACTTCCATAAAAAAAAAAACTGTGGAATAAAGATGGAAGGAAATAACTTTATTAGTTAAACTTTTAGAGCAAGGACAACACCCCACACCTGTACATCATATTTTATAATGATCATGGACTTAATATAAACAAACATAATAATGAATGAATCTGTTGTATTAAGAATATTCTGAGTAAACGTACCATATATAGACTGTATATTATTACTGTTGGTGTTTGTTGTTCCACCTTATGTGATAATTTCATATGTTGGAGACTGAAAGTGTTTTGTATTTTCCCCTTTCCTCCGAGTCACTTCCTCTAAAACAGAAGGAATTAGGACAAGTGCAGGTGTCTATTTATATCGTAAAAAAATGTTAGAATAAAAACACCATTGTTCTCAATATAGAAAGATTAAAATTATACCTTCGTGGGTGGTTGATAGAGCAAGTGTCCATAATGAGATTTTAGAAGCTGTTAACAAGAAATTCTCAGATATATTGTGGAAGGAGACGGCGGGCAAACGCAAGATGCTCCTTCAATTAGTCTGTGAAATCTGGCTCTTTCAACCTCGACTTTATTTTGAAATATCATCTGAAACTATTTTTAAATTTAATTGGAAACTAAATCCTGGGATAGGGCATAATGATGTTATAAATTCTCACTCCCTTAAACGGGTATCAAATAATTTTTCCAACAAGTATCGCCCATCTGATGAACCCGAGCTGTACACTTTGTTACTTCACCTCCATCGTAAAATTCAAAAGAAAAATTCTACAGTTTAAACAAATTAGAGACCTATGATGCTGTATTGTTCCTCCTGACAGTATTTGAATATTTTAGTTTAAAAATTTTGGTCGAAAAATTTATCTATTTCATAAGGTTAGAAACATATTTGCATTATATCTAAAGTTTTTGCTAATGAAAATATGCAGTGTTGTAACGGGTAAAAATAATATTATTCAGATATATTGTTGTAATAAATGCATCATCTAAGGAACCATTCAACAAGCACATATTCAGGAACTCACCCCTGGAAATGTGAATTACACGAAAGCGCTTGAGAATTTTCGTGTTTTTTTGTTTCCTATGTGGTTAACAGCCTATACATGGATCACGGGCACCTTTCATAAACCAAGGGGTATATTCCTGAGACATAAATAAAGATAAATGACTAATGACCAGATTGTCAATTCTCAATAGTTTCGGAGCTACAGCACATGAGAGAGGTTAAACCATTCAAGAATATTTGTTAAACATCAGTTGTGTATAATTTTAGAATGTAGATCAAGAGGATATACCTTGATGTGGAGAAAGAGTTAGTAAGTTAAATACTTATCCTCACTCAAGTAACCAATAACAACACAGATGCATTATGAAGATTAATTTTATAACCTGTTAATCATTCTGTCTGTGTCGAGGTTCACACTAGCTTCACGATTGCTCTTGAAAAGGATGTTTTTTAATGGGTCAAATTTTACACGCAAATTCGACTAAATCCCAAATGTAATTGTATTGTCAATTTCGTACAACGAGAAAAAGTGTTTTATCTCGAAATTATTTGCTGTTGCTACATTGAGCATAATATATTTGTTTTCCAAATATTTTTTTGTAAATTAATTACAGAAAACAACAATGAAACGGAACACATTACTCGCTACAAATGAATACCCGGTTTGCAGAAGCAGCTTAAAAATGTGGTGTTTATAAGGAATTGAATTTACATACCTTTCTTGAAGGTGAAAGTTGGAATTTGCCTTCATTACTAAAGAGGAAGCATAATTACATTGTCACAATAATTTGTGGAAGGAAGTATTTAGGCGCCATTTTCAAAGTAGGAAGCGTGTACAGTATACTGTGCACAGTATACGTATCACTTTTGCACGTATTTAAGTGATGTATCTAAGTACACATGGGATGTACAATAATGGTTTTATCCTCGTTTGTAGCTGTACAATAACCTTGTACATAATTGAATCTGTATCAGGGTCTTGTAACATGTGTACTTTACACACCAGGACCCTGTAGATAAGTGTAGAGGCACCAGACTTACACATGTGTAAATGGAAGTGGATTTTGTAGACACATGTAACTGTACCCGAATGTGGCGCATATGTTCTTGAACCCATGTAAAGCTTGCGTAAAGGTCTACCTAACACAGGAACTTTGTGTACCTGGGCCAGGGACAGTGTGTACATACACCAGGAATCGTGTGTATATAATTACTTACAGCATAAACCTTGTGGGCATGTTTACTCGCCGCTATGCCAGCAAATTTGTGTACACACCTAACAATAAAAATGTACAGCGCGTACATACTGTACAATTGTGGTACGCCATGAAATTTGTTTACACGCCTGGGTAAACTATAAAATTTATACTTACAGCTAGATATACCAGCAAACATGTTTACACTCTACTACACCTGAAAACTTGTTTACACACTCTTAGCTACACAATTAAACTTGTTTACACTCCTAGCTACACCAGGAATTTGTTTATACTCCTAGGTACACCAGGAAACTTGTTTACACTAGGTACCTCAGTAAATTGGTTTACACTCCTAGCTACACCCACCAGGAGAATTTTTACATCCCTAGGTACTCCAGGAAACGTGTTTACGCTCCTAGGTACACCTGGAAACTTGTTTACACTCTCTTAGCTACACAATTAAACTTGTTTAAACTCCTAGCTCCACCAGGAATTTGTTTGTACGCCTAGGTACACCAGAAAACATGTTTACACTCCTTGATATGGTACACCAGAAAATTGTTTACACTTCTAAATATATCAGGAAACTTGTGTGTACACCTCCACCCATGACAGTGACTCTGGCTGGTGGCGTCAGTACGTGTGTCACCCTAGAGCTTTCCATCAGCTTTAACGAGACACATAAACTGACGATGAACACTCGGCCCAGACCCCACGCTGGAGGCAGGTGTGGGGAGGCCTCTGTGTACACTACTGTCTCCCTGTTGTTGTGCAGATGAAGAGAGACTGTACACTATTATGTTGTTATTGTTGTATGTGGAAATAATAAATGCACTGACGATCTCTCTCTCTCTCTCTCTCTCTCTCTCTGTGTATATAGCTAAGGGGCAGTGGCATATACTGCACACTGATATATCACCATCGTTGTTTAGATACAGAGACTCTGTTTACTCTCTGTTGTTTTCTCTTCCCTACTGTGAATCCCTGACTGTAGGTGTTGACTGTTGATCTGGATGTAAGATTAAATCGACCATTATTTAATTTGTGTGTGTGTGTGTGTGTGTGTGTGTGTGTGTGTGTGTGTGTGTGTGTGTGTGTGTGTACAATCCTGGTCACCATTGGAACTTGGTGACCAGAACGCTGCTGGTGGGGTCAGTGCACCCCTCTCGGCTGTTACTGTTTAACACTGATTTCTCTGGTATAAAGCACTGTTCATCTCTGCCCAACATTGTTCCCACTCTTTCGGTTGGCCTGTGCATAGCGCTTGTCGAGTTACTACCACTCTCTATCATCCATGAATCTATCTAGCTCCTTTGAAATTTCCAGAGTTCCGCACTTACTACAAAGTTGTTGCTTGTTCCACTCGTCCACCACCTATTTGTGAACCAGTTTCCTTCCTATCTCCTCCTAAACCTAAATTATCCAACTTGAACTGTTGCTACGAGTCCTATCCTGCTCGGATATTATAAGAACTTTATCTATATCCCTTGGATTCCTTTCACCCACTTAAATACTTCTATCATATCTCCCGCACTCTTTCGTCTTTCTAGGGAATGCAAGTTTAGTTTTCTTTAACCTATCCTGATATGGAAGGTTTCTAAGTCCCGGAATCATTTTTGTCATTCTTCGCTGCACCGACTCCAGTGAATTGATATCCATTCTATAATAGGGCACCAGAACTGAACCGCATAATCGAGGTGCGGCTGACTAGCGCAAGATATAGTTGCAATGAGACCTCTGCACTCTTATTACTTACACTTCTATATAAACACCCATTCACCCATGAACTACCTTTTTACAATGGGAGTCTTAGTAGTGAAGTCGGCTATGCTGTTCTCTATAATTAGTTCCCATAATTATAGTATTTTTCAACTGACAGATAAAAGAGTCCTATATATTTCTGGCCAAAACACATGGACCAGATTACAAAATATTTTTTTCTTTTTATTTATTTATTTACACTTTCTTTATTGTCTTACCTCATCACTATTCATCACCTCATCACTCTTCCGCACCTCATCACTCTTCTTCACTTCCCCTCCCTTCACCTCTTTCATCACCACACTCTACCTTTTTCACCTACTCATTCTGTCACCCATTCCTTTGTGTTAACTTCACCTCCACATTTTTTAGTTCAACCTTTTTCCCCTTCACTTTCACCCTCATCCTCTGCCTCCTCTTCCCACCTCTGCTCTCTGGCTCTTTCACCTCCACGCTCTCACCTTCAGTCTCTCACCTCCACACCCTCTCTCACCTTAACCCTTTCCTTCCTCATCTTCCACACTCTGTTTCTCTAACCTCCCCCCCCCCGCGCCCTTTCTTACTTCCACACACTTTCTCGTTTACCTCAGCTGTTCATGAGGGTTTCCGGGCGGTGTTGTTAACAGACACGGCTGCTGTCTGTCTCGGGTTCACACTGCTCACCTGTGTGACTCGAGCCTAGTGAGTAGCGACAAATCCTCTTCACCGGGTGTTGTAAGAAGGATTTTCTGTCATTGTCGCGGCGTCAAAGAGTTAAGTGAATTCAGAGCCGCCCCTCGAAGGTCAGGTGAAAGGTTACGTGTTAAGTCTTGCTGTCACACGAGTTGGTGTACAAGGATAAAGACAAAATTGTATTTACATATGAGTTTCTACCCACACAGGATAATTAATCATATGGAGTTAACATGTATCCTATATTTCTATCAAGATTTTGGAATACATTTTGAGATAATTTCCGTAAAATTGGTCAATTATTACTTTGTTTCGACTGTATCAGTTCCCCGTTATTTTTTTATATATATATTCTTAAAAAGTAGCATTTGTTGATATATAAACAGCAGTGGGACACACGGTAATGCGACAGAAAAAAATATACCCCATACTCGTACGCAGCTTGTGTCTTAACTTAGAAGAAAGAAGACTATTAACTTACGAACACCGGGAGTCCCTCATGACGAACATCTGAAATACTGCAGCTTACATAATAAGACAAAGTTTAAACAGTAAGAGAACTCCTCTATCCTGATGTACAAGAAATAAAGGAAGAAAGAGAGATGAGGAGGTTTCAACAGTACCCAAAGCAGAGTGTCATTTATGAAACTAGTGAGCCGTGAGGGTTTGAAACTCAGTAAAACATTGATCATTAAAAGTAAGGGAGTACATTGAACTGTGAACAAAGACGGGTGAGTGGCTAGAAATGGAAGCCGATATTTTTAAGAACGATTGTAGTATTCCTCTTTAAATGCGAGAGCAGTTCCCCATTAGAGAGTGAACATACTGTAGCTGTTGCAGCATATTGTGAGTAGCTGAAAGGAGAAAACACAGGGAAAAATATAGAAAGGAACGACCAGTTACAAAATCAAACATTGCAGCAAATTCAGTTATTTGGTTTCAAGAAATATTTTTAGTTATATGTGAAGGTGGAAACTACAGGTGTTTTATCTGCCATAGCAAAGATTATTAGCACTTAAACCTGAGTCCAATATATTATTTGAAAAATAGTGTTTCTCTTGAGTGTCGTGGCTATAAGATAAAACAGTGAGGGAAGAGATGCTGAGGCTGTATCTAGAATGAACAGAGCAAGTAATAGTTTTTAATTGGACCATCTGTATATAAGCTGGCGTGGTATTTGGTTATCGGTAGAATGTAAAGTATACACAACAGAAACAGGTAGGAGGAGAATCATTCATCTTTGATGTGAAAGTTCGGTAGTGAGTGTGATCCTTCTACAGTAATCCGTGTGACCCGACTACAGAAGTCAGTGTGATCTCTCTACAGTAGTCAGAGCATGTTCTGTGTGCACAAGTTCAAATAATGTTGCTGAGAAAAAAAAAGACACACAATATGTCATTAGGACATATTAATGAGACTTAGAAATAAGAAACTGATGCTAAACCTGTAAATGAAGTCGTCTGGGTTACTTAGAACAATGAGAAGGTATTCATCAGCCTTGATAAGGGCAAAGATAAAGTTGTGTGTTAGAAAGAGAAAGTAGTGAAACGGGTAAGAAAGAATTCATACGAGATGTCAGTGATCATTATAACGTTCCTTCATATTTTTGATGAGTCATTTATTTGTGATAGATAACCATAATTTTGTGGAAGATTTAAGTAACGATATTTTTAGTAATGTGGGGTCTAATGGTGAGCTTTCAGAACATAGTGAAAGGAGTTCTTAACAGTGAATGTCTGACACACACGTGAAGGATTAGAACTATTGTAGCCAGGGAGATGATGCCTAAAGTCCACTACGTCTATCTCAGTTAACCAATCTGAAGTGCAAAATGGTGTAGCATCTAGTCACACCTACTAGATTATACAAGCAAGTCAGTGGTTCGTTGAGCCTTAACCCCTTCGCTACGGAGACGCCACACCTTTAATATCTTATTTGGTTAACGCCATAAGATTTTATTCAGCTCAAAGGGGAACCCGTACACAAGGGATCAAAGTAGAGAAATACCTGTGATTTGAAAACCTAAATCAGAAATATGGAGAAAGTCAAGAGTATTTAAACCTTATCCAGAAGATCAAGAAAGTTGGCTGATTGATGACTGAGGATCTTACTCTATTCCTATGATCCTTCAGTATAATTGTGAGAGGAATATTTCACCCAGAATATATATTGATCATTTCAATTATTTTAATACAAATATGAATGGGAGGTTTGAAAAAATAATTAAATTTGGGTGAAAAATTAATAAGTGAAGGATTGTCTTAATAAACAGAATGGTTTAGACAACAGATAATGGAAGAATTTCGAGCAAGAGATTATTTGGGTCAGACCAGTTCACGGTGTGTTAGTGGTGCAAGGAAAACCAAGGCGGATTTAGCAGCAGATGCCTCCCGTGTGGGGGTCGAAAGGTGGATGTAATTAGTAATTAAGGAACAAGAAGAAAGTGTAATTTCGATGTGTGGAGACTTTTACTTCCACCTGGAGAGAAACTGTGGTTGTTTACCGCCGAAAATAATAGTACGACTTAATTGTAAATGTTTGTGACCGTGCAAATTCACGTAAAATGAAAACAATTGCATACACACACACACACACACACACACACACCCACACACACACACACACACACACACACACACTTTTTTATTAATTTGACCGACCGTCTAGTCACGCTTTTTTAGATGGTTCAAAACAAAAAACATAAATAAAATGGTGAATAAGAAAATAAGTAAATGAATCAGCAGACCATGAGAGCAGCCCGGAGGGAGAAGTAACAACCTAAACTTTGATTCTCTGAGGATCAGTTGGGTGCACGTGTCAAGTTAAAGTGGAACTTAGTTCTCCTCAACGAGATAAACCCTCCCACAGTGAGAAGCTCGACACGCAGGTTGGGTCTTTCCCAGGCACCTATCACAGTACAAAGTGTTAAATAAAATTCGGGATACATAACTATTGCAATTTAGAAAAATTCTTATTTGCCCTTAATAGTGGAGTTAGGTTTTGGAAATCAATTTGCATCTAAAATCCAAATGTCGTTGACGAACACATACCGGTAACCATAGCGAGTGTTGGGATGCCTATATGAGGTCCACAGTACTGCTTGTCTGAGAACTATAACTAGAAGACATATAGATTAGATAATTATATATGTAGATAGGAAGATGAATAGATGGGGAAGGGATGAAAACAGGAATAAGAGAAGCAATTTTCTTAATTGCATTCCCAGGTGTTACGAAATGGGTAATAAACTTCACCAGGAACTGTGGTTGTCAGTGCTCAGCCTGAGCGACACACACACACACACACACGAAAATTTCTTTATAACGAATAAGCATGTGGGATCCACTAATCCACACACCGCCTCCACCGCAGAGTCTGAAAGCAGTGCACTTTTCGTTCATATTAGGAAAAACAGTATAGATATGTTTAAATCAACACGTATCACAGAAAGACTTCTGGTTGAAACAAGTCTAATTAGGGAAATTAATTCTATAAACCTTAGTGATGGTCAGTACAAAACTGATATGTTACACAAATTATTTGTCAGTGGCCCAAGGATAGAAGTCCTTTGAAAACATTCGAAGTGGATGTAGGGTAAATAATTAGTGGATCTCATGTTATTGACCTAATCTGATATTATGTAAGGCAACCCATTGTTTATAAGTCTCTCTCAGTCCTTGTAAATTCAGTTGCCTCTGAAGATGTCTTGAATAAAGACGTAAGCTAAGGTGCTCCAGTGTTTTCCTTTTCCTGTGTGGGCTTATCAAGATTTATCTTGTCCACGTTTCCATTGTGGACAAGCGTCCAATTAAGTATTAACAGAAACTCACGTTTCTGCCACCTAGGAATACCTTTTTATTTTATTGTAATAACTTAATAAAAATTACTAACTAAAAGGAAAAAATTTCGTATATTCGTTTCAAATTTCGTTTACTATCATAATACTGTATAAACAAACTGTACCTATATTAACTTACGTAAGGTTAGGATATTCATGATACTGACTGCTGAGAGAGTTATATGTGTATATAATATGTTGGTCAAAACAAAAAACTGATATTCGGAGGTAAGCTTACAACACACCTCTCACTAGCGCTACAATAGTATACATGAGCTGGCGCTGTGACCGCCTCTCATCACTGGACGTAGAATTCAACTCTTTATGCGCATTTTGTGCCGAGAATAACTTAAAAGAGAAAACATACCAAAGCTACTGTCCTGACATGAAGGGAGGGAAGGCCGGAGCGTTGTTTGCAAGATTTTCCGCGTCGGTGCACAAATATTTTGAGTACGAAAATTTTAGGTGAAATGTTGCGAAAACTTGGACAAAGTAGGACGCGTGTGTCGGGACTCCCAGCACCACACACTCTCGTATCAATTTTTGGACGACGCCCTTGTCAGGCAGATTTTGTCTGCATTGTTACGTCACCTGATCCTCGCTTGGCTATGCTACCTCATGTGTGTTTTTGTTGCTTCACCTGACTTCATTACTTCACCTGACGTTCTTGGGTGTGTCTACCTGTCGTTAGTCTCCCCCTGGCTCACACTACCTCTTCACTCATCTACTCCCTGGCTCACACTCCCCCTAGCGCTCTACTAATCCCTCTCTCCCTCCCCTTGCATTTCTCTCTCTCCTCCTATAACTCTTACCTTTTCTCCCCATTCTTCTATCACCCCCTACCTTACCCTTCTATACCTCCCTCCCTTTCATTCTCTCATATTCTCTCCCTTCTCTTACTCCCTCCTTCTCCTTCACTCCCTCATACACACCTTCCCCCAAACCCTTCCCTCCCCTTCCCTCTCCTCTCTCCCCCAAAGAGCGTTCCATTCCTTCGTTTCTCTCCCTTACCCCCCCCCACGCACACTGTTCCATTCCCTCGTTTCTCTCCCTTACCCTCCCCCCACACGCACACTGTTCTATTCCCTCGTTTCTCTCCTTACCCCCCCTCATACTTTCACCTTGCCTCACTTCCCTCAACCTCATCTTCCCTATACCCTTCCCCGTACCAGGTAGAATACTGGGTTGCTGTACATATTGCTTTTGGTAGTTTATTGTATCAAAGTAGATGGATGGGTAGAACACTGTATTGTGGTAGATAGCAAAAAGATAAATAATTAATACCATTGTGATAATCTAGGAAGAGGAAAACATTTTGAAATAGGAAAAGAAAATCTAGAAACAATGGGCATCTTCTTCCACTCACTTATTACCGTACACATCCCTATCCTTCAGCATTACACAGTCATAACCTGGGAGAAAATCAATCCGTGGAAATTGCAGTTAATATTCCTTTAAAACAACGGTCAGCAACTCTCATATATCCGGCCAGAAATATCGTATTTACGGCAGGCATCACAGCACTTAAAATATGTGATGAGCGGCCGGCTAAGTTGATAAGATAAGATAAGGTTGTTTGAACACTTGATGCAGCAAACAAATAATCTGGCAACATTTAAACGAGTATATTTCATAGTGTTTTTACAGTTTAGGTCAACCTACTGTTGCCAGCGGACCTGAGTAAGCACCCGCCCAGAACTTAATCAGAGTACCGTCCTTATATGTGAGGTTGGCGACCACAGCTTTTACTAAATTTGAATCAGATTTCACAAAAATTGCAGAGGATATTCTATTCATGTGAGTCGTAGTAACTATTTCCTTTATATTGTTGATTGTAAAACATAGGCCTAATATTATGCTGTATAAGAAATTATTGCCACCCAATGGGATATTTAAAATTTTGTTCCGTATACCATTTCTTATTTTTCGTAAATGAAATTCATACAGTATTGCATAATAACGCTGTGTAATGTTGGCTGCAGCCGATCACTGATTTGTTGTTGTTTTTGTTGTTGTTTAATGCTGTTACTGCGCTCCACAACGCTGGTCTTTAAGCGTGTAGCATGGCTGTTTAGTGGTACACTAGTTCAACAACGATAAAAAATTATGAGAGGTATAACTCTCTGTGTAGATTTCTTGTTTGCAATGTGGCCGATTACTTTATAAAGGCTGCGGAGACCTGCTTTAGAAGATAACTTTCCTTGAGGTGTTACAGAAAACTAGGAAGACAGTAAGTGGAGGGCAACTCGTGTGTCTGCTGAGGCGTTAAGTGGACGTGAGGAAGGGGAAACATTTGGTAGTTTATTATTATGAATATTAACAATTAAACAAATCTAGGTTGCATTAACCATAATGTTTTGATAAAACTAAAATTAAAAACCCTTACATAGCTGTATTTTTTATTTAACCATTATTTGTAAATGTATCAATAGTTTTTCTTAAGTAGATGATTAAAATAAATGTACAGTATAATTTTACGTGATCCTGTCTATTGTGTCAGTATTCAGACCATACTAGTAACCGATCAATTGGAACTTCTATTAATGGCTTATTAGTCAGTTATCTTAGAGAGGTTTCTCAGCTGGTGAAGGCCTGTGCTTGTTTGGTGACAGATGAGGGGCAGGAAGTTATTGTTATGGATGGACCAGGGAATGTAACTCGTTCATCTTGTGATCGTCCATTAGTGAACGATTGTCCAAAACCAGGTAGATGATGTGGTTCATAGCGAGGATACAAGGTAAGGCGAAACACCCTAACAGACTGCGTAAGTGACAGGATAGGATGTGATATTTAGTGAATTATTCCAAGATAAAGTAAAGGAATGACGAGAACACACACACACACACACACACACACACACACACACACACACACACACACACTGACACACCTAGATAATTAAAGTAATATTTACACTCACCCTCCCTTCATATTCTCTGCTTCCCGCTTGCCCCCCGGTGAGACAGGACACTCCTGCCTGAGTTACGATAACAACAACAACAGGCGTTATTTATCAGATACCTCCCAGTGGGGGTTCAGTTGAGGGGTTATGAGGGGTGGAGGCATATCCCAGCAGGGGGTAGGGAGGAGGAAGGGAGATGTGGAGTTAGTCGGTGGGAGAGGTGGAGACGTAACGGGAGAGAGGAGGGAAAGACGTCGTGGAATGGAGAGATAGAGTGGGAGGGAGGGAGAAATAGTGAGATAGAGAGGAGGTAGATTGAGAGAGAAGGGGGAAGGAAGATAGAGTCCGAGAAAGAAAAGAGATAGTGTGGATGGGAGAAGTGGAGAAGGGGGAATGATAAAATGGAATGGGAAAGAATAGAAATAATGTGATAAGCACGAGAGGGTATAGTAGGAGGAAGAGGAAGAAGAAGTTGAAGAAGGAAAGAGGAAAGAATTAAAGGCAGAAAGAGAAGTAAGATGATGGGAGAGACGGAGGAGGTTTTCAGGAGGAGAAAAGAACAAAGAATAAGAGAAATATCAGGAAGGAAGAAAGAGGGAAAAAGAGGTTGCTGAAAGGTAGGGATAGTATAGACAGAAGGGTATTATAAAAGGGGAGAAGGAAAGGTCGCAAAGAAAGAGAGAGGTAGGTATAGTAGAGAGGGAGAGGTAGGTATAGTAGAGAGGGAGAGTGGGGTATAGTAGAGAGGGAGAGGTAGGTATAGTAGAGAGGGAGAGGGGGGTATAGTAGAGAGGGAGAGGGGTGGGAGAGGATAATGATGGAGGTGATGGGTAGCGGCAAACGACTACAGTACAAAATACATTATAAAGGGGAGGAGGGAAGGTGATAATTATAACACAGGTGAGGAAGGTGCACCATTATGCTACAGGTCAGAGAGCTGCACCATTGTGCTACGGGTAAGAGACCTGCACCTTTGTGCTACAGGTTAGAGAGCTGCACCTTTGTACTACAGGTTAGAGGGGTGCACCATTACAGTAGGATCCACACACGAGGAAGCTGTCAAAGCTACTCCTATCCCTGAATCGTCCCTTTACAGGAGACTGAAAATATCTGCACCAGGGTGACTTGGGGTGAATAACGTTGTAGGACAGTAAATACTTTCTTAGGCAGAGAGTTCCACGGGTTGTTAGTCGGGGTATGAATGAGTTTTGATAGGCAAAGGTTCTGCAGATTAGAATTTCAAAGAAAAGGACTCGGACCCTCCCACATTCCCATGTATGTAGATTGAGGTTGTGTGATGGAGGCACTATTGGGGATAGCTCGTCAGCACACTGTATAAATATCTTTAAGATAGGGAGAGCGATGAAAGGAAAGGTAAGAAATACTACTAAAATTATTTATTATTATTAGTGTTATTATTATTATTATTATTATTATTATTATTATTATTATTATTATTATTATTATTGTTATTATTATTATTATTGATATTCACAAGGAGATAAGCTTTGGTAAATGCTATATACTGTAGCTTTAGTAAGCTAAAATATAAATAGTGTAGGTTCATATGAAAAAAACGTGTGTGTGTGTGCGTTTGTTTGTGCGTCTGACATGTTCGAGGGTCGTGGTGGCTGCACTAGACAACCTGAAGCACTTTTACGAAACACAGAGTTGTATACAAAGGATTGGCTGACTGTATACCCCTCTAAGGCAAGGCTCTATCAGAGGTCTTTCTTTTTGGTAATATGGTTGATGTACAGTGTTTAGCGAATGTGAGTATAATGTCGAGGATGTATTTCAGGGAAGTCTTGAAGTGCAGAATGAGGGAGAAGATGTTCGGAAGATTATCACGGTGAGGACAGTTGAGAAGTGATGGAACGAGTGACACACTGGGTGAGGAAGTGTCTTAATATTTGTTATTCTGGTGTAGAATATAACACTGGTCATAGAATAGTTTTGTTGCGTCGTTTTGTGTTTTGTTATACTTGGAGAAATTGACTCTTGAAACTGAATATAATGGCTGTGTTTTTTTACTCGGCTTATAAGTGCGTAAAATGATTTCCAGTACGAGGAAGGTCATACATAGACACGACAAACCTAAAGAGACTGGCTGACTAAACGGTCATCTGTTGCGAGAAAAACGAAACCTGCCTCCTTGACACGAGTATCTGTATACAAGAGCTTGACACACTTGCTCCATCTACACAATGTATCTACAATAACTGTCGAAGCATCCTCTGGAGGATCCAGAATTCATTACTTTCTGAGCCATCGCTGAACTTCGGCAAGAAGTAGCAGCTATTCGTAGTGACGGCTCGTATTACACCCCAGAAATTGTCCAGCAGTGTGCTGCTGTTTGCCTGCGAGATTAAAAACCAGACATCCTCCTTTCGCATGTTCGTGTGACCCAGTAATATAGACAGCTGGAAACCTACTGAATACTGGTAAACCTTCATGAGGAACATCAGCACTATGTCCTACAGCGTTATTTGAAAGAAAGTTACCTTAAATTTACTCGCAGCACACCTCAGATGCCTTATGGATATAAGTGATGGTAAGAAATGTGGACGCGTATAGTGTTAAATGTTTTCACCCATGAAACACCGCATGAGGTGATAATAAGGTACAGTAACCGGAACTCAGTGACACAATATAGAACTTTATGAACTGCCAACAGATGCTGTATTTGGGGAGATAACGTGTTTCTCTGAACTGGGGACATGGTGTGAGGAAACTGGGGTGAAGACGTATTAACTTCCTAGGTACGATGCCAGGTCGAATCCCACTGGGCCAAACCCATTACCTCCCTCCATCCTCCATCTCCCTCACCTCCATCTCCCTCACCTCCATCTCCCTCACCTCCATCTTCCCCTCCAGCCCTCCTCCACCTCCCAAAACACCAGGATTAAAGGTTATGGAATTCTGTTATAATCCAGCAGCCGGTTCATCACCATATCCATCATGTGCCTCGCCGCCTTTAACACACACACACACACACTCACACACATACAAACACACACACACACACACACACACACACACACACACGAACACCTTGCATGTGTGTGTGTGTGTGTGTGTGTTGTGATGGTTTGATGGTAGTGGACTACGGCGGTAATCCCTGGTTCCTTGTGGTTGGCCCTAGCAACCTAGACTTGCTACCTGAGTTGCCATTTTTATCAGGTTTTTGTGTTGTTATTTATAGTAGGTGTATTTAATGTATAATGTATGAAGAGTTGGGTAATATTCTGGTGTGTTTTAGTAGATGTATTTTTGTTTTGATTATTACATATTTTGTTTTACTTGTGTTATTTATTGTGCCTAATTAACTAACTTAATCAATACTTAATATAAATGTTATTAAATTACTTAGTTTACATGATAATCTTCTTGTCTCTTTCATAACTTAAATTTGTCTGTCACAAACAGTGATTCTTGTGTGTGTGCTCCTTACTTGCTGCATCCACGTGTTTCAACCCCTAGATCATTCACTCCGTATTTTTACTTGTCAACTTTGCATTGCCTCAACGTTGTGGGTAGCAAGGTGGGTCATCACAGTGTGTAATATAGAATGAAAAAGGAGGATAAACAACTTGCGATAGAGCAAATAAAGAAAAATGTAACGGATAAATTTATGAGCAATAAGGGAAGACGAACTACCTGAGATTATAAGCACCCACACCACCACCACGCCCACACTATACCACCACGCCAACCCCACCACCACGCCCATACTATCACCACGCCCACAGCACCACGCCAAGACTTTCCTTTAATATAACTTAAGTTAAATACTGAATGTACACACCATTTATCTTTTCATCACGGCAGGAGTAAAGTTTTGTGGTAAATATGACATTCAGATTTATGTGAGACCTCAGGAAAAAAAAATATTGCGCGAGTTCCTCCATAAATTTTACGGCTGGATATTCATTATTTCTTTAAAAGATTAATTTACCTGTATTTTATTTATAATACATTAGAAACTGAGCGTCAACCGAGAGTCTTGTTAGGGTGAAAGTGGATCCCATAGGCATCACTGCCCGTTAGGGACAATGTGAATACAACACACTGTATATTAAGCCTTCGGTACACAAGGAGGCAGCATTACCAGTGCTGCACTAGACCATATTCACTTCCCGAAGTAGTAAACTTAGGTATCCATTTACAGCTGCACCGACCCCCAGAACAGATGGCGGGAGCATTATTTGCTCGACCGTCGCGTTCCTTTTGTTCAAGTATCAGTAACTTAATGTGTAAAGAGTAACTTCAGATCAGTGTGCGACACATAGTTCTTCCGACTTGAACTTGGCAGATATATTAAATGTCATCAAACAATTGTGGGAAACTTGGAGCGCAGAGACTCCCAGTTGTCCACCACCTGATCTATAGAAAGAAAATCTAGCAAAGCAGACTCACTGTTACTCGGTGATGATGGAAAGTTGGATAAATGACCCCGAGGACGACCACAGTCTTCTGATGCCTGGCTGCTTTTAAGATAAGTGTGACACAACGAAAATTTGATAACCTGTAAATTCATGGAGAAGAGGGATACGTTAATCTTCTTTTTCTATGTTAACTCAGCCTATTCATTTACAACGCGATGCCATTTGGTTGTTTGACACACTTATTTCTCACAGCTCAGAAGTGGGCAGCAAAGTGAGATACAACAACAACAAAAATCCATTGCTGGAACTATGCTTAAGACGTAATTAAGTTGAAGGATTTAAACGAAAAAAAAATGTCAAGAATAACTTTATCTCCATTTCTTCTACTGGTGAATGTGACTTTATATCTGAACTGTTGAGATATATTGGTGGCCTCGTGCTTTCGAGCTGGAGTCTGTAAAATGCTACTACAACCATATAGTTGGCACGGGAAATCCCCGCTGGGGGATCACGTTGCTTAAGAATAAAACGAATGAGCGGGCTTTGAGAGTTTGCCTATGATTGCTTTTGTTTCTCTTGAGGTGCCGTGGTAGCGATCCCTGTTCACACGCAGAGGTCCAGGGTTCGATTCCTGATTAGTGAAGTGTTGTTTGTATGCTCGAAAGAGTGTGGCCCCATGTTGGGAACTCATGTGGCGAAAATAGAAAACACAGCCTTCAGCATTACATCTTGGATTGCAGACCAATTCGCTCGTTGTTGACGCAACAAAACCTTTGACGAACTCTGTGATTTGATCCTAATTACTGATGTCTTGGATACTATTTTATGGCTATCGTATATCCAAAATTTTGTACCATATAAAATACCTGCTCTAGAAAGCCACCATTTCACTCACTTGTCTCAGCGCACTTTATGAGGTGGGAGTTCCACTGTCTCATTCCCTACACCCACTAGCCGTCAGCTTTGAGTAAAACTTGGGGTGCCGCTCCCCTACTAGGCGAGTGTGTGTGTAATTCAGTTTGGCGGTCGGCTGGCCTGTGTATATATGACTGCCGTTCCTATGTGGTGGGCGTAAATAAAGACCTAACACTAAAAACTAACACATTTAATATACATGGCCTGCAGCACACTGAGTATTGTGTAATTAACAGTATCTATGTCGTTGTAATATGAAGGTCAGAGGTGACCCCGGCACGACCTGTCTTCCCTGCCTCCTTCCCATCTCTCTCATGTTCACTCTCCATTTTCTCCCCTCTCCTTTATGCGCTATTTTACTTTCTTGATTTGTTTCCCTCTTTCACTTCCCTCTCCACGACTGCCAATCAATTAAGACCGAATCCCTATATCTCCTTCATTTGTTCCTTCCTTCGACTTCATTTAATGTGTCCTTTTTTCTGTTTCTCTAACTATATGACCGAGGGACAGATAAAGTGAATCATTCCCTCTCCACGCCCGCCACCGAGGTCTTGTCCACCATCAACGCTGGCCTCATCCTCTCACATACATATTACAAGAACTGGTGGAAATGAATCTTTGTGAAACAGGATATTAATTGTATTTCATGACAGAATATTGTTAATTATTATCGCCTCGCTCAGGCAGTGTTTTTTTTCTGTTGGTGGAAATTCCCTGTTGGAGCAATGTTTGACAGGTGGTGTATGAGGAAGGTCGTGGCCATTGTTATGATGACTGTCCAATTAACACCAGTCACCACGTCTTTGTGGCCAGGTAAATAATAGTGAAACACAGTAACTGAGAGAGACACGTGATTCATATAATATCAAGGTTATGACGCGTCACAGTGTACAGTAGATCTATGTTTTGACAGTTATATATATATATATATATATATATATATATATATATATATATATATATATATATATATATATATATATATATATATATATATATATATATATATATATATATAATGTGTTTGTGTCTGTTGTGACAGTTCACTCTATGTGTCTTGTTGTACTCACCACTCTGGAGTCGACTCATTAAGTTCTTTATTTAGCTCAGGTTCTTAAACACACGAACTTCAGCATTCACTCGTATCGCTCGTGTCTTATATAAACGTATAGTCTCCTTTATACCATACCAACTTTATTCCAAACCCCCGTACATACTCCAAACTCTTACTGCAAAGGTCACTATCTTCACGAGCCTGAAATAATTGTAAGCCTGAATAATCATGGTAACAGTGCGTCCTCTACCAGCTACAACACACCTCTGATTGTGTAAGCAGGCAATATATGCACGCACGCACGCATGAAATATTTGAAAATTAAAGTAATATAAACTTCACAATTTGAAGGACGCAAGTAACTAATTAAGAAACCATACAAGTGGCAATTAAAAAAGACAAGATATGGGTAAACAAGCAACCCTCTTATGATGTCCACTCTACAGTCCTAGCTCATTCTGACAGGTAAGTTACAAGACAGCAGTCACTAGAGTTGGTTAAGACGACGTAAAGGGAGGCGGTGTGTACCAGCCTCGGTATGCTGGACACGCCACTAGTCGTGGTTTAATTCTATCCAGCAGCCTCCACCTGATGGAACTACTGGCTGGAGGTAGATAAAAAACAGCCGAGAACCAACAGTATATATTCTTGTGCGAACGAGAGAGAGAGAGAGAGAGAGAGAGAGAGAGAGAGAGAGAGAGAGAGAGAGAGAGAGAGAGAGAGAGAGAGAGAGAGAGATATTCTTTTCTTGTGAGTGAAACAGGATTGTCTTCAGATTAATTACATTAGGGAAGATTTACTATAGATTACTTCAAAAGGAATGAAGACGAAATTTTATTCGACGCATCATCGGAACTTTCAAATCACATTAACATATTGAACAACAATAACAAAAATATCAACCTCGCTAATATCAGAGGAAAGTGGTGCACCGTGTTGTGTGTTTACAGTGGAAACCTCGTCTACCTGACCTGACTGTCACTGTCGGCTTATTCCAGAAACCATCACACACTTGTTTTCCCTCTAGTTTTGTATTCCATATCCATCATCCAGCTCAACATGGCGGTCACGTCTGGTAGCCTCGAGGGGAGGGAGGGGGGGGGGGCTTTTATAGAGAGGTTCGACTCTACTTGATTGGAAAACGTATCTAACAGCTCCTTCGTCAGCGTCCCTGTCATGTTGACCCTCCTTCAGAAAATATACCTATTATTAGAATTATTAAAATGTTCTTTCATATTCACCTGCGATTCAGTCTCTCGCCTAACAAACTACATAATATATCAGTCATGTTGGCGGTATTTACTTTTTACTTAAGAAGGAATTTTTTTTCCAGCTTCCGTGGTCTAAGAGAAGTCCACAAGGAGGGAATACAAAGTGGCCGGGTGCTGAGCGCTTATAGTAACACTCTTCAGATTTCTTTATTTGACAGATGTTTTGTTCCTGTGGACGGATTAGTGGAGTAGTTTTATGTGTATAAGGTAATTCAACATTATCATTACCGCCAATTATAATACATAAGTTTCCGGGAAATTTGACATAGTTATGAGAACGAGATAATCTTCATATTTTAATTTCCTTTCTTTAGCCCAGAACAAAATTTACATAGTAAACTCTTAGACTTGAACTTAGTCGTGATCCTGTTAATTAAAGCTTCATTTATGTCACTAATCTCGTATTTCTGTGCAGACACCACCACCTTTCGTACTTAAACCTATAATATTGAGACGTACACCTGTAATTACCTTTCTTTGGATTGATATAATGACCTGCTGTTCACAATATGTAAATCTTTACTCTTCTGTATACATGTAAACTGTCATCGATGATTCGTGTTGACATTTACCCAAAAGAATCCTTGTAAATTCCTCGCGTAAAATTGTCTGTTTAGGTGTATGAATCTCTCAACACTGTCATCAAGCACAACATATACCGTGAGATGAGTAAAGGAAGGGAGGCTGGGAGAGGCAGATAGTGACAGGAAGTCTGGGAGAGGCAGGTAGTGGCAGAGAAGGTGGAAGAGATGGGTAGTGGCAGGGAGATTAGGAGAGGCAGGCAGTGGCAGGGCGAGTGTGAAATGTGTTTATTGGACTATATAATCCCCTCGGGTGACACCAGTATTCTTCTACCCCTCCCCCAACTACCCCCTTCTTCCTCTCTCCTCTCCCCTCCCTCTTCCTCTCTCCCCTCCCCTCCCTCTTCCTCTCTCATCTTACCGTCCTCCTCCTCTCCTCCTTATCTTCGCCGAGTCCTCTCACATATCCTCTCTTACACCTCTCTCTCTCTCTTATTCCTCTCCCTCTTCTTCTCTCAGTCCTGTCACTCTCTCTTCTCTCATCTCCTGTTCCACCATCGCTTGTCTCAATTTCTCGTTATCCTCCTTTCCCACTCGCTCATCCCTCTCCCCTACTTGTCATCCTATGTCCTTTCCATCTCTCCTCTCACAACCAAAGGAGAGAAGACCTGGAATCGCTAGCCAGGTGGAATTATAGGTTGTAATTAGGCGAGTCATGTTCCAGAATGATGTTCAGCCAGTGCAGTTAACGCCGTGTCCGGTTTTCATGGACTCTCCCTCTACAGTACGTAATGATAAGGCTGGCTAGGTGTGAGCGTGACTGTTGTGGTGTCAGTAACTTTAACACCCTATTAATTCACCTAAATAGCAGTTATATTGGTCTCCTTCAAGCTTTTAGATAATTTACCTTTTTTACGGACCTTATCTACCTCGTGGCCACCCAGTAGAGGTGGCCATGCCGAGGAGGTCATTGACCTGTGTTCTTGATAATTTTGTCAAGGGCTACCAACCTCTGTGAGAAAAACTATTTCCTTATATTCGTTCTGCATTATAACTTAGCGAGCTTGTAGTTATGTCCTTGCGTGTTGGTGGTTCGTGACATCACTAAGAAATGTCCCGGGTTCACGTTTTCCATCCCATTCAGGATTTCGAATATTTAAATGAGATCTGCCGAATTGTGTCTTGTCTGAAGGGTTGTTAGTCCTAAGGCCCCTCAGTCTATTTGGATAATCGAGATGACATAATAGTTCTGGAATTCAAAAATATTTTTTAATAAATATTTTACCTCTTTTCTTAATTATGTGTGTGTGTGTGCGTGTGCGTGTGCGTGTGTGTGTGTGTGTGCCTGTGTGCCTTATCGCTGTAGTATTTCGTCTCCTCTTTTAGATCACCTCTTTATTACACGCCTGCAACTAACACCGCGTAGTCACGATGCCAGCAAAGAGAACTACAAGTTTGCGCGGCGCACATCCTAACAGACAAGTCACTTCCCACCCATATCTGAGCCCTGCACTAGCCACCTACGAGGAACCTGGTCCCAACCCCTTCAAGACCAGGTTTATAGAGCAACTTTATAGCTGCAAACTGGCAGGTCGGTTCTTCATGAATGCCACAATATATTCCCGTATATCCATTATAGTACGAGTTTTAGCACCATGGCGGGCTACCAGTGGGCTTGCTGGACATCAAGAACACTGGGGACATTTTCTCAGCCACCTGAAGGCCTGTTTTAGGGTGTTACTCACTAAGGTTCACCATAATGCCTTTCTTACACGTCCTGCTGTGTATGTTGCTTTATGTTTTATTCAGTAAGTTTATCCACATAACAAAGACATTAATGATCTGTATTATCAATAACAGACACAGGAAAAATGCAGAGAACATCGTCGTGACCTGTACATGGCCTTCATCGACCTTACTAAGGCCTTCGACGTGGTCAACAGGGAAGCCTCTGGCGGACCCTCAGCTGTTTTGGTTACCCACCAAAATTCATCGTCATTGTGAGGCAACTCCACGATGATATGAACGGCAGTGTTCTTGCACAATGACACCCAGTCTGAGTTCTTCTCCATCCAAACGGGGGTAAAACAAATATATTGTGATGACTCTGTCCCCTCCTCACTCTACCACCATGACCATCACTTGCTCCAACTGGACACCAGGAGAAGAAACTGCTACTCGACCCCAGTGGGCACCGTTTCAGGACCAGTTTCCCATCTGACTATTAGATCGAGGTATCGAGGCAAGTGTGTCTGCCTGGTAGGCCGAGTTTCTTTTCTGCGGCCTACGGCGCTGTTGGTCCCATATCGGTCTCTCGAGTCACCTCAGAGCTCACAACGAAGGGGACATCTTTAATAACTCGTATCACTGTATTATAGCTGGATGATCGTCTTACTCGATTTCGAATGACAAGAAAGTAGTAGTAATGTGTATGTGTGTGTGTTAGTATCCAACACCGACACATACAAAACAAAACACTTAACACTGACAAGATATGCTCTCGCCACAACACCTCTGCTAATATTTTCATTGTTCAACAACTGCACAACAAAGTTTAATTTCTGGATCTGATTGGTCGAGTTACTTTTTATCAAAAGTCCATCAGTTGTTTGGGTAAAAAACTTACCTTCACCTCGTAATCTCGCCGGCCTCAGGTATTTTTTGCTTTATATTTTGTAACAAAGTTATTTTTTAATTAAGTTAGGATCTGTAGTCAAGGCAAAGCAAAGATTGACCATACTTTTCATCAATCTGCTATACGGTATATACAATATCAACACAAATGTGAATAAATATCTCCTGGGTGATATAATAAGGGAGGCCAGGGTGTCTGCCATATCCCTTGATGAAATTAATCGTCCGAGTAATGGTATTAACGTCTCTATTAACGTATCAGCTTGTGGCCAGAACGAGATATGAAGGTAAGAGGAAAAAATAGGGGATTGAGAGAGAGAGAGAGAGAGAGAGAGAGAGAGAGAGAGAGAGAGAGAGAGAGAGAGAGAGTTTCTTTATATATACTTGTTTTGTTTTACCGAGTTAATGCATGTATAGTATAGTAACAAATAAATATTCTAATGAAACTGTTTCTTCTTGTTCTTGTGGATGGTGGTTGCATGTCCCCTTTGCCTACGTCACATTGAAGTAAAATTATCTCTTTATGTAGTTAACATAATGTCGTAGATTAACTTACTATGCTACAGTGGTCGTAGTGTGTAGTTTCATGTTATATCTACCGAAAGGAATAAATTTGATCTTTAAAGCATTTATAATAATCACGAAGTATTTTATTTTTCCTTTTTTAATAGAGGTTTGTACTTTAACAGTTGAGCCTGTAATCTGTCGTCACTGATATGAGTTTAATGTTGACGTCAGTGTCATATGTATAAATGTAATAATGATTCAAAACAAAACTCTTGATAGATCTACAGTATAAAGGATAGTGTGTTCATACATACATTTTCGTATATGTTTTGAGGTTAAGATAGTAAAACAAAAGCTGGGGAGTGGCGCTGTTTGCTGAAGGAATTGCGTTGGGGAGAAATAAAAGATAATATGAAGAATAAGAGACAGCCTGGGTAAGAACTTGGGTCGAGTGCATCACGTTCGTCAGAGGGAGGAGGATACATCAGGCCTATTAATGGTAGGTTGGTGAATCTTGCTGCGTCAGGACTTTGTGTTAATTGGTGAGCTCGTATATACGTGTCTCTCTGGCACTTTTGTGGGGAGCCTTAATGAGTATCGCTCGATTCTTGGCTTAAAACTGATGAGTGTTCTTCACTTTATATAGCAGCTGAGGAATATTTTCTTTATTTTTATATCTTAATAAGGTAAAGTAAAGCTTCACCTTAATTAACATTATTTGTTATCAATAAATTGCATTTAGAACTATTTTTTCCCCCTCCCGGGTCTGTTGGACAGGAGGGCAGTGAAATCGTTCTCAAAACGCGAGGATAGTTTTCTTGGTGATCTTAGTTGTTGAAGAGCAGGAATAACATTATGACGCCAATAAAGTCTTGCCTTTGTCTCTGTACAGGCAAACATATTTCCCGCTTATGGTGTGTTAACAGGACACATACAAATTTACATTTACATATAAATAAATCACTGTATCACCATTCTTGTCTTTAGCTTTCTGGAAGACTTATTTGTCATAAAAAAAGATGAAGAATATGATATTAGTTTGTCACAGTCTGTTTGCTTATTAATACTTGACACACACACAGAGAAGGAATGCATTTTGTGTTACTTCACTATTATTAGTTTTATTTTTTTCCGTACATTGACACTCATCCCTTGACCCGCCATCCGGCCGATGGTTCATTTTAGTCAGCTATTGTTGTTCTTTTTTTTCATCTGACTCAATCTCTCAAATATAGTGAAGCGATTAACAAACAACCAGAACACAACACCATTCCTGAAATTACTGTGCCATAAAACAAGCAAACAAACAAACAAGTAATTTCCAATATAACATCATTGACACCCAAAACGTCAGTAGCTCTTAATTAGTTATAAGTTACAAAATATTGTGTATAAATCAAATCGTACGTATTTCACTAGATCGTAAAAATATATTTTATGAACGGTTAAATTATGACTTTCGAAATAAAAATCATTTTGTACCCATAATTTTCCTATAAGATATTAAATATTTATGACTACAAAGATATATAACATCTGATAGATTTCTTTTACTCATCTATTTATATTTATATTATTATTATTATTATTATTATTATTTCATCATCTACTACAACGTAACACAAACTTCAGATGATATACTTAGAAGAAGGCTGTAGTGTAATGGTCAGCATGCTCGTCTCGCAAGCGAGCGTACCCGGGTTCGATCACCGGGCAGGATGAAACTATGGGGAAGCTTCTTTACGCCATTCACCTCTGTCTGCCCAGCAGTAATTGGGACTTGGATGTTAATTCATTTGCGGATCATGTTCCGGGGTAATGGTTAACCAGTACAGTTGGCGAGTTGTCCGGTCTTCTCGGACTATTCCTTGACACTGGGTCATGCAACTCGTTAACTCAGGGTGTGGTTGTTGTATTGGAGACAACTTCTACACCTTAAACAAATTCCCGCCTAGGTAGCCGTTGGGCCGGCCATCCTCGTTACACGCGCGGCGACCATTTTATATATATATATATATATATATATATATATATATATATATATATATATATATATATATATATATATATATATATATATTACTTTGGACGCAATCATCGAGCTGGAGATCAACGGCGACATGACAACACTTAACCAATCAATATTTTGCAAATCCTCAGAGATCATTCTACATTAGAGGTGAGGAACAGAGTCAGGGCAACGCCATTAGCACAGAGGAGAAGGACTACTCCACTCAGAAACTTGGATCACAATGGAACTTATAGTAAGATCAGGAGAGAGTGAGATGGCGGCAGAGGTAATTAATATCGGAACTTGAGCTGTGACATTCCAGCCTCATCCGGCGTCTCCACCAACTCCGTACAACTTGGATACATCTCAAAGGGGAAGTTATCTGGGTACATTAACGTGGCAGAGTAGGTATACAGTGTGCTAACCCCTCACTCTGTGGTCCACCTCTATAATATGAATTTATTCCATTTGACACAAATAGCACATTCTCTTATGGAACTCCGTGGTCACTCAGCTTTTGGCTGAAACAATTGATCCCAAATTTTCCTTTGTATTTATATTTTCAACCACATTTACTTAATATGTTATTTTATAAATATAATTACCACTTGCTCAGTGTTTTTGTTCCATAACAAAGTTGAGTTTCTCCATAAAGAGCCTTTTGGCTGCTTGGTGTGTGTGTGTGTGTGTGTGTGTGTGTGTGTGTGTGTGTGTGTGTGTGTGTATGTATGTGTATGCATATGTGTGTGTGTGTGTGTGTGTGTGTTTGCGTGTGCATAGAAATATCTAATCAGCTGAAAGTGGGATAAAGTATATTACTTTGGACGCAATTAAATTTCTCTGAAAGGAATCCGTTTTTAGCAAACTTACGGAATTATAGTGTTTTGTGACACAGTCTCTCCCCGCTCTATGTATTATTGTATTTCGTGTGTGGACGTCATATGTACAGTGCATGGTGAGGATACTGGCCTTGGGCGTGGGGTCGTGAGGCAAGGCTCCGGGCCATGAAGGATCTTGATGACCATGAAATAATAATCATATCCACACACGTTTCTCCCCACCCACGTGAGGATGGGTGCTGCTTCATACACTAAAGTGGAAGTGAAAGTAGATCCCATAAATAATGCTGTCTCTTGTGGACCGTGTGGATACAGCACAATGTATGATAAAGCCTTCAGGACACACGCAGGCAGCATGGTAGGTTGACCGTTCTCATTTCCCAGCTTGTGTAGATAGTTAGCCTTTCACAACTGGATGTACTGGAAGTGCCCCGGGGATCGATTGAGCGACCTTTAGGGCAGGAGGCGAGCGTTGTATTTAATTGCCTAGTTCACTCCTCTCTCTAAAATATATCACAGTAAATGCACTCTTGGGTATATGAGTTTAATCTATTTTGAATAACTACTGCAGGCCAAGCAGATCAGATCCACCATACACTACTGCAGGCCAAGCAGATCAGATCCACCATACACTACTGCAGGCCAAGCAGATCAGATCCACCATACACTACTGCAGGCCAAGCAGATCAGATCCACCATACACTACTGCAGGCCAAGCAGATCAAATCCACCATACACTACTGCAGGCCAAGCAGATCAGATCAACCATACACTACTGCAGGCCAAGCAGATCAGATCCACCATACACTACAGCAGGCCAAGCAGATCAGATCCACCATACACTTTAGTTTGTTTAATCATTTATGACCCGTATCTCTTGAGTTTAATGTTTCATTGTAACTCTTGAATTATTAAATGAACGAACGCTGCAAGGCCTTCGATAGATTTGGCTTTATCTAGCTCAAACAACACATGACTGGTTGGTACTCCTTCATCAATCATTATTCTCGTACACGAAGTATTTCTGACGGACACAAAACTTAATTTGAATACCCAAATCATTTCAACTGCTTAAAAATATGTTGAACCAAGATATCGTATTACTGCGACTAAGAATAATTTTAGTGACTGGAAGTTTGTTTGTTTAGTAATTAAAACATTAGTTGATGAACCAGAGATAAAGCATCCTTAAAGTTCAGTGTAATGTTACTTTCTTCCGAGCTTTGTTTTGACTACCTATGCGTTCATTTGATGAACGAAGACATACAACTATGTCTGAAACATTGTTGTGGCTACCGGGAACTGTTTGATAACTGGAGCATTGCTCTGAGAGTGGCTACATCATTCTGTTAATGTGTGCACTACAAGTATTGTTTCAACATCGAAATTATGTTTTGCTAACCAAAATTTACCCACGAACTTTCATGATATAGAGCTTTAGTGATTTACTCCTGACCCGAGATAGCCAGACACCAATCGCCCAGAGGTCTTTGATGTGGAGGCGCTCTTGGCTGGTCCTTCGCCTCCGTCAGCAGAATGGACCAAGAGATTGAGGCACCACCGGAACGAGCTGCTGAGAGCCAGAGCAGAAGACCGACATCACCGCCAAGCGTTTTGTTTGATCGAAACCTTTTGGTGAAGGAATTGCCGCGTCCTGCAAACGATTTCATGATTGAGATTCGTTTATGGATGATGCCCGAAGTGGAGTATTTTTTAGAGGCTGAGGACCTACACGAGAACGATTGGGTAAGGCCACTTCCTCCTGGAGACGGAGCCTTTAAATAAATATATATATTTAAAGAGCATTATATACACTAGCAGTGTATAACCTTAGGATCCAAAGGCTTATTATAAAAACGGATGAGGAATTAGGGAGAGAGGATGGCAGCCAGTATATAATGGAACAAGCTGATTCATATTAATCACCCCTATGACAAGAAAGTCTAAGATACAATATTACTGTAATATTATATATACGAGTGTTCGATTTCTGGCTGGTGAGGTCGTTGATTATATGTTCAAAGTCCGCGTGTTATATGGACTAAAAATGAAGTATATATATATATATATATATATATATATATATATATATATATATATATATATATATATATATATATATATATATATATATATATATATTACCATGAACTTTGAATCACATGATACCTGAGGTCATCATCCTGGGAGTGTTGCTCTGACAGCTTCGCAGAACCTTTGATGTACTTTAATCTCCACTAGGGGTTATGTGTACCTGGCTAGTCAGCTGTAAATTAGTATGATCTATTCAGTAAACAATTCTAGTTGTTAACGTGTGAAAAATTGACGTCCGACTAGGAAGGCCAATACGGAAAGGTTTGTATGAATTGCGTCGAAGCTATCCATTTGAAATACTTTCCTTTTAACAGTGAACATATGTGTTGTTAAGATTTACAATAAAATTATGAATATCAGTTGGAATAATTATATGATCTGCGTGATTGTTCTTGTTCATTATGTTTCACGCTTTAGTTTACTGACGAAATCCAGTATTTCTAATTCACTTTTTAATCGAAAAAATGCTGAAAACATCTTGATGCTGCACGCTATCTGCTGGATATAAGATGACATTCGAATTTTAAGAAATGATATTTGAAAAAATTCAGCTTTTGCCAAATCCAAGATTTACAATATAGCACACATCCCAACCTTAACTAGGATTCTAACTCGTTACCATCGGAATGTCAGCCCAATACAATAGCCCCACTACTACCATACCCGGAAAAGTCAGACCATTTTTTCTCATAATACTGTTGGATTTTAACTTATTTTTTCACTCAATTTCGTCTATTTTTCTCTTTATTGTTTATCATTCAGAATTCTTAGTTCTAGCCCTCAAACACCCAAAACATCGACAGATTATACAACCAAAACTTGTGTTTATCCCAGCGATACAGTTAGTATAGTTCACAGATGGCTTGGTGCTCCCTCAGAGGGGATGAGGGCCGTGTCCTCTACAGGTGGTACTCGTCTCACACACCCCAGGAACCTAATGGCTCAACACATCCTTTAGAAATGTGTGGCAGGAGCTAAAGGTAAGAGTGTGGATTATGGGTGAAGGAATGGACAGATAACGAGGACATGGGCCAAAATTTTGGACTCAGGTTAGTGATGAGAACATGGGTCAGTTATGAAGGCGTGGGAAACCAGTGGGGGTACGAGCGAGTGGAGATTGCGTGTAAACATAAAGTGAGAACATTGGTAAAAGGTCAGAATGTAGATACAAGTTAAGGTAGTGAGCCACAGGTAGAATAGATCAAGGTTCAAAGCGTAGGTCAGAGGTCAAGAGATTGTTATACATAAGAATCACGTTGTCTGGTGTGGGTGTTATAGCACTATTTGTTTCCGTTGTAATGAGATAATGATTTCTAATGTGGTTCATGGTAACCAGGAGGCGTCGCGTCGCATCTGCCACGCCGAGCACTGCCTGATATTTATGACACAATAAAGGCTCACTGTTTACTGCAAGAGAGATTTACTCTCAAGCCTAACTTATGAGGTAACTGCCCCATCCTACTTTCCTTCAAACTTATATATCATAGAGATATGTATGTAAATGTACACACACACACACACTCATACACACATATATTATATATACAGGGTGTCTCAAAAAAAAAATATGCACACTGGGAGACCTTGTACATTTGCTCTTTTAGTAAAATCTTTCACAGGATCTCCACCAAAATCTGTGAGGAAGTGTGTGTACACATCTCTGAGACACCCTGAAACACCCTGTATATATAATTATGTTACGCTCCTTTCGTTAAATTGCCCAGTTCATGACAGGGGCAATTACAAGGGTAATAAGATGGACACATGCGAATGTCAAGTTTTTTAGGGGACGTTGTTTGGTTGAGCCTCAGAAAAACAACTAACGTTTTTCCCAAATATGCTGAACTTTCTGCTATTATTACTATAACTTAATGAAAATTACACACACACACACACACACATATATATATATACATATATATATATATATATATATATATATATATATATATATATATATATATATATATATATATATATATATATATATATATATATATATATATATATATATATATATATATATAAATATATATATATAGAATATAAATATATATATATATATATATATATATATATATATATATATATATATATATATATATATATATATATATATATATATAAACAAAGGGATATAAACGTGAGGTATGAGTGGTTTAGCATTTATGTGTGTATTGTTATATTTTGACAGTGAAATACAAATATAAACTAACATTGTATTTAATTGTCGCACTATAACAGTGAACGTTGAAACGAAACTAAGTTTGATGAACAATTAAACTAACTGAACGTCATTGACCTAAATATTTTCTACTGTAATATTCTATTTGAAAAGACAACACCTGGTGAAAACTGTTATGTCGAAATGGATGGTTATTCATGGTATAGACGAGTGGCTGACTGACAGTGTGAAAACTGTTTTGGAATATTGCATTTTCATTAATATATTATTCTTTTAGGGTATAACCACGGTTTTTACCTACATTACCACAGTTGGGTTCGTCTTGATACTTCAGGTTCTTGTGATGTGGCGATGTAACATTAAGGAAAATATTATTCCGACACTCCAACATCGTCTCGTAGTTCACTTACAGCCCACCAGTCCTCTGTGATACTGACAGGTACATCTGGAACTCACGGCAAATTGATCCAAAGGAATATATTTTTACACCATTTTCTTAACACATTACCACCTGTAGTGCATTCTGGTTTACGTCTAATTGTGAGGTGAGGACCGAATCTCTTTATCTATGGCTCTTCATTATCCGTTAGCATCACGATGTTCGCCTTTGCATGTATCTTGTTGGCTCTTACTAAATCCCTTCAGTACGATGATTTGACCAAATTGAATATGATAATTCTTTCGGTTACTCAAGGGGTTAAATCATCGTACTCAAGGGGGTTAAATCATCGTACTCAAGGGGGTTAAATCATCGTACTCAAGGTTAAATCATTGGGGTTAAGACATCATGCTCACTGGGTTAGATCATCATACTCAAGGGATCAAATCATCATACTCAAGGGATTAAATCATCATACTCAAGGGATTAAATCACCATACTTCAAGGGATTAAATCATCATACTCAAGGGATTAAATCATCATACTCAAGGGATTAAATCATCATACTCAAGGGATTAAATCACCATACTTCAAGGGATTAAATCATCATACTCAAGGGATTAAATCATCATACTTCAAGGGATTAAATCATCATACTCAAGGGATTAAATCATCATACTCAAGGGATTAAATCATCGTGCTGAAGGAGTTAAGAAGAAAAAACATACTTGTGACCCGCCACATCATATACCAGGGTGCGAGAAAGCCCTTCACAACACCAAACCTAATCACTAAAACAACAAGAGTAACAACGAGCGAATATAACGTAATTAACATACACGTTTTAAATCAATTGTCGACAACAACAGCTTCACTGGCGACAAATATGTTTACGTGAATAGAAGTATTGTTTTGTGTGTGTGTGTGTGTGTGTGTGTGTGTGTGTGTGTGTGTGTGTGACAGAGAGAGAGAGTATTGTAAGTTGTTCTGTAAACTTGTGAATGGAATGTGCAATTTTGTGGGAGTATATATATATAACAGGTGATAATAAATACTTTCATCACCATTACAGGGTTTATCACTCAAGAAATTCGTTCAATAATAATCACAGCTCAGATCAGTCAAGTTTTCCTCATAAACGAATCAAGATTAATCTATAAAAAACGTATCCGGATTAAAATATCTCTAGTGACTCGTAAGCTTGATACTCTTCTTCCGGCCATTATAATTACTCGACTTAAATTTGATAGTTTATTCATCCTCGTAAAACAAAGTAGGGTCCTCTATTTCTTACTCGAGATTAGAGATGATCATCAATTACTTCTTATGAATACTGATACGAAAAGGCAGCACAGGGTAGAGGTGTAGAGTCTGATGACAAACGAGATGTTTATGAATTATAAGATTTATTTTAATAATTTTCAAGGGTTGTGATATTAAACCCACGTGGAATTTGTAGCTTTTTCGGATTATCAACCACGAACCTTGAAACTGTTTTAGTTGGGAGCCATCCTGACTTGAGAGAAGCATTTTGATATGCCATTTATGCTAAGCAGTAAAATAGTAAATACATATGCACAGTTGTGGACGAAATTCCATCTACATTTAGAAATATCTGGTTTGTATCTTTCTATTAACGTTGCTTTTCATCACATATTATGTCGGAACCACAAAACTCCCTCTCCTTAATATAAAGAAAATCTGAGAAATTATGCTAAAATTCCAATCCCCTTCACCTAATGATCCCCAGGTACCTACATGCCAGATAGTGCTAAGTGTCTAGGGAGTTTGGTCTATAATTGTACATGGAAGGACCCGGGATGCAGTGGTAGGCCTTCATCGTTGGTTACCTCGCCTCGCAAACAAGAAAATCTGGATTGGGTTTTTTTTTTTGCTCGAATTTGTATCTCGTCACCAGAGACAACAGCAGGCGTCATCTCCATTCCCTTACACCTCATATTTTCATCCTATTTTATTTCATATCAAATCCCGGTCTTATCCTTCCCTTTAGTTTTCCCTTTTGTTGGTATTTCATTGTATCTTTAACACTGTTTTTAAACCCGGCATGTCACTGCTACTTTTATATTGTCAACTTTATAGCCTTACGATCACCAAGTTCTTATGCCTACAAAAGAAGCTCCTACATAAGATACATATCAAACTTAACCCCGTATTATTGCACATGGACCAGGCAGGCAAATCTGATTTCAACTGGCTATGAAACACCGAAAATTATTTGTTTCAACGGCTTAAATGGTGTCATACGTATTTTATAAGCGTTCCATTCAATTATTTTACAGAATGTACTTGTAAAATGAAGATATATTTAGATAAGTGTTTTACGTAGCATTTCACGTTAATATAATGCACACAGCTTAAGGCAAGATATAAATACACTCGCGTTACCCAAAACAGTCTTCTTGTTTCAGTCTTTTCCGGGACAGCAGAGGAGGGATTCTTAGAAACATATTGCCCTTCCCTCTAGCTCTCCTTCTACCTGTCCACTAGTCCGTTTTCCTGGCTATCCATACATCTAGTCATCCGCCCGTCAATCCGTCTGCTTATCTGTCCGTCTATGACTTAATAAAACTAAACTTATTATAATCCGTGTAGTTTTACCACGTTTGGTTGGAATATATATCAATGACTCAGGTCGGGGCAGACTGGGTAAGTTACTTTAGGTCACGTTCATATAGTTGAGCCTAACAAGTATTATGGTAAGTTTATTTTTCACTCCTATCGTTTTACTTTATATTCAGCTCCTTTATTAGTTAGTGTAAGTGTGTTGGGTTTAATGCAAATATTATTATGAAATCAGCATAATACGAGTGTTTTAAATAGTACAATTAATACTCGTACAGGGTTCTTACCACCTGAGTCTTCCTTCCTGATCGTTGTTACTACCTGATCGTAGAAGAATTAATACCACGTCATTAATTTCGTCATCATAATTTTCTTAAGTTTCTCGATGCCTCACAGTAATTACAGTATAAATGCATATACTAAATTATATACCTTTTCATAATCATTGAATCAATCTACTCTTCAGATGAATTGGAAAATGAATTAAATAGATCAACTAAGGAGGAAAGTTTGAGGAAGAAAACCGATAAAAAACAAAAACAAGAAAGCAAGACTGAGAATAAATAAACAAATACAGATTAAACTGAAACAAAAGCGATGAAAGCATTAAGAAAAAGGTAATGATCACACGATTTAAACAACAACAACATATGAAACGAGATTACATTAAGTAGGAATAATTCTTCAACGAAAATCCAAAATTAGAAGATACGAACAAGAGACGTGGTGGTGACAACACACTGTGTACACGGAACAAATGTTTGTCTGTAATCTGTGTGTTGTAATCTTCGGCCCACATAGTGTTCAAACTTACATGAACTATTCTTTTTTTAGGCAACCAGTTTACACACACAAACACAGACACACTTACACACTTACTTAAGGAATTTTAGATGTGTTTGAACAGAGACGACAACAAAAACCACACATAGGGCCTCAGCTCAGGTCGCCAGTACAATACTCACAAACACAGACAGTTGTTGATAACGTATGTATTTGTGCGCGCGTAAAACTTGAGTGTTATTGGCGGGTTAAGTAAGAGGACAGCGACACTTAAAACCACAACTAAACCTATTTGGGGGAAACCTTGCCTCCCGCCCGTTAAACTGAGAAGAAACTTACCAACATTTCCTTTTACCTTCATTTCCTCCCAATTTGAAAGTTTCTAATTAGAACCAAAACAGCTGTCAGAGGCTTCAGTAACACTTGTACCTCCCCACGATATAGCAAATCATAGTCGTGGGTGGAGATG
Source organism: Homarus americanus (assembly GCF_018991925.1). Taxonomy (NCBI): domain Eukaryota; kingdom Metazoa; phylum Arthropoda; class Malacostraca; order Decapoda; family Nephropidae; genus Homarus; species Homarus americanus. The sequence continues at coordinate 1,369,305 of NW_024747794.1, read as the reverse complement.
GGGAGTAGGGGAGAGGGGTGGAAGAAGGGCAGTGTGGAGATTAGGGTCTGCGTTGGGGAAGACGGAAGACGACTGGTGTTGGTGTTGCTAGCGTCTTACCTCTAGTTCCGTGTCCAGTACCTGCACTATCTCCCCTTCCTCCCGCCTACCTCTCCCACGAGACTCATTTCAGGGGAGAGTGGATGCCCAGCCAGGAGAGGAGGAAATAGGGGTGGGATGGAAGAGTGCGTAGGAAGGGAGAATAAATGGAGGAATGGAGGGAGGAGGACAAGAAAAGTGATTGGAGAAGCGAGAATAGAGTGGGAGGGAATGTAAGAGCCAGAGAATAGCGAGCGAGAGAGAGAGGGAGAGAGAGAGGTGGGGTAAGGAGTGCTAGGGAAGTGGGTGTGGAAGGGCAGGAAGTGTGTAAAGGAAAGGGAGGTGAGTGAAGAGGAGACGATATTGTTGTAAGAAAATGTAGATTATGGGAGAGAAATGGTTAAAGATGAGAGAAAAGAGTAAATAAAAGGGTGGAAAGTGGAGGATAGGTGAAGACGATATAATGGAGGCGGGAAGGGGAGAGGGAAGAGAAGAGAGTAGCGAGGAGAAAAAAAGAGTAGAGGAGAGAGAGAGAGAAGAGAGCAGAAGGGAGAGAAGAGGGTAGAGGAGAGAGAAAAGGGCAGAGGGGACAGAAAACAGTAGATAGGTGTGAGGAAGGAGTAGGGTGGTTCAGTTTCCAGCGTCAGGTTGTGTCATCCCCTTGAAGCGACGACACCTGTAATACATGGTGACCAGTGTGTGTGTGTGTGTGTGTGTGTGTGTGTGTGTGTGGAGGGGGGGCAGAAAGTGCCCTAAATATTGCCTGCCTAAAAAGCCAACCTGACTGGGCAACCATACCCAATAAAGTCATCCTAATGGGGTCGAAAACAGGATCATAAATCAAAGAAAATACAAACAAAACAACCTCTTATGGTCGCTGCATGGAGTGTCAGGACCCTTCTGGATACTGGCACAAATGAGCGTCCTGAAAGAAGTACCGCCCTTGTGGCAAAGAGCTGGCTAGGTATAACATCAACATAGCAGCCATTAGTGAGTCCCGGCTCCCAGGCAAGAGTCGGGGGTTTGGCTATACCTTCTTCTGGAAGGGTCACAGCGTCACTTAATCTTGTTTCATGTCAACAGCTGAGAAGGAACCAATCACAATACGCCTCAAGTCACTGAGAAGCCAATCACGACTAAGCTACATGCTCCGGGGCTACCAGTAAACCTTAAAACAAAATTCTTCGTTCTCAGTGTGGCAGATCAAATTATTCCGCGCGTACATCTGGGAAATATCGGACAACTCGGCAGCAGACTTATAGCTCCTTATCTCCTTCGTCAGGTCCAGAACAGTGAGAGGGGCGACCTTGATGTTGTTACAGTTCTCAATGGTTTCTGGTAAAGGTCATCCTGGGATACAACGATCTATCTACCCACCAACTAAACCTTAGAGCACAGTACCTGTATATAGGGTGATGATGTAAAGTTCTCTTCTTTCTTCCTTGACCAACAAATTAAGGCTCCAAGCCATCCATTTCAAGCCTGGAAAGTATATTAATGAAATTAGTGAAACATAAAGTGGGTCCTATTGCCCCAAGACCGAACTAGCGCTGTTATCACTCGGCTACCTCACCACATTTCACTAATTAATGATGCATTATCTATACTAACAATCCATTAATAGAACATAACGTTAATTGACTACTAAAACCTTTTTGGTGATATCTTTAATGACAACAGTTAACTACCCGGTGATCAGGTTCACTTTATCTCTGCTGTTGTTATTTATTGACTTTCTAATATCTCTTTTATCATTGCAAAGGAGAAACAACTAAAAACGTAATTAACAGAAAATATGGAACTAAGCTGAACTTTTACTCTAGCCACCAGACTTCAGATAAATAACTAGATAACTATTTCACTGTTGGTTACTTAACATGACTTGGAAGCCAAAGAAAATTAAATTGGTAAATTATAAGATATATAGATATAAGATATACTGCCTAGGAATGGATGTACAGCATCTTGATAGTGTCCATAAGTTATGATAACCATTTAATATTATATTTTATTAACCACAAAGTTAGTGTCAAGATTACCGAAGAAATTGTCTCTGGTTTCGGTGTTATCAGCGGCTATGACAGATTAACAATTGAAAAAAAAAAACTGGCAACCATTGAAAAAAATAATATACAATATATTCGATTTTAACATCCACTAAAGTTGTGGCAAAAATTTCACTGTTTGCATTTCAGAGATGTTAAGCCAGACGTTTTATCCTTACAGTCCTCTTCGGTAAAATTGTTGAGACTAAGTAACGAAGAAATTACTCAAAAAATCACCTAGAATACATAGAATGCGAAGAGGTAATAAGAGAAGCAATAGCAATCAAGATGCAAGACTGTTTCCTGAAGGGCGTCTGACTGGAGTATGACTACAGATACTCTTGCCTGTATAAGGACAGTCTTAAGACAAACCTGAAAAAGTGCCAAATCGACCCCCTCACCTGGGAGACGATCACTCCATATAGTGACGCTTGGAGGAGCACCACAGGAGAAGGCGTCAATATATTTATATATATATAATTTTGTAATCTATACTGAACTACACTTAGAGGGGGCCTGGCAACAGCTAATCCCGTTGCTCCTAGCATTCAGCAAATAACGAGTTGTTTCTCCTCTTTGGTTAGCCTGAGAGCCGTCCCACCATCGATAAACGCATCGTACAGGTGTACTCGCATGTTACCTTGTCTACAAGAGTTGTTGCATGAGGAGGAAATATCATCCAATCCAACCACAAAATAATCACAGTAAAAATATTTTCTGAATATTAAAGGTTCTGTGCCCAAACTGTATACGTAGATCCAACGAAAAATATTTTCTATTAATAACTTATTTTTTTCGACGACAACAATTTATGAAACCAGTATAATTAATCCCTATTATAGATCTGTAAGTTTAAAATCTGTTGACATAGTTGATATACACAGCTTCGGACAGTTAGGTGTAAATCAATACTGCTGTGTCTATTTATTCAGTGACTCACCCGAGGTAACAACCTCAGTTAGCTACATACAAAACAAATACTCCATCTTCTTTAACAGTATCCACCGTCATACTAATGAAATAGGTGACATTTGCTCATATTTCATACAGAAGTAATGGTGGTAGACTCCTCACTTATTTCAAAACGAACATAAAATCTGGCACAGATCTTGTCTGCCTGAACAAATTTGAGTGTTGCTGATGTACCAGAGTTTGTGGGTGTTGACGACGTCCTAATATGTGACCATTAACATGTAGATAAATCGGCCCTGGTCCACCAAGACTCATACCGCAAGTTACATAGTAGTGTATGTTAATTTTTTATATATATTTAGATTATTAAAAAAAACACATTTCCAATAAATATACAGCTAAAACATTATGTAGTAAACCTAAGGCAGTATGAAATGACATTCTTGTTTGTTTGGGTACTGCTACAGTCTATTGAGGATCTATCGAAAGGGACAGTGATTCCAATTTGAGAAAAAAGCTGCTAAAAGGTAAAGATTGGTTAACATTTATTGCACCGACATTTTCAGTTGGCAACAAATGGATGTTTGAGGTTTTAAAATGTGATGCTACAAGATAATATAAAAGTTATACTGACAGGGGAAACAAATGAAATGGTAAGATTGGCAAAAACAATGAGAGAAATACAGAAATATCACTGTAAAGGTGTTTCGTCGTTCAGCCAGAGTAATAAGTTCATCCACCAGTATCTAAGCTTCGAAAAAGTTGCTTCTGTTGTTACACGTCCTTATGTCGTTAACCACTCATTAAAAATATACTTCCGTTGTCGCCTAACCAGTGTTGGGAAAATTATTGGTTTTATTTTAGTCCAGTCAGCGTAAAAACATTTTGTTACCACCCAGTCTGAATGTGAATGTAGAGAATACTCGAGGCAGATATTTAAACCGGTAAATGACAAGGAAATAAAGGAAAAGAAGGAAGAATTTATAGCGCCACTATGATGAGCTCAACAAAAGATACAAAAGGAACATAGGTGTAATACTGCAGTCATCATCACCTCACTATGCATGTATAATCTCCATTAACTTAATATCAACTTGATTGGAAAATGTAATTCTAACATTTTCGTTAAATCAGACAGACGTTAAGCCGTGTGGATATCGAGCTATCACATGGTGTTAGGCCTGGATATAAATGTTTTATTTGTAGTCAGTATTGCCATCAGACTATGGAAAATATTAATATAATTTATTCTCTCGTTGGATTATGAAAATGCTGTCATGCATCTTCATTAACAGAGTTTAATAACAACATATTTGACACATTAAATTCGGTATTCGAGAGGGATTATTTAAAATAGATGTGTATTTATTTCATTTTATAATACTGTTGATTAATTTTTTTTAGTTACTTTTGAAGGGGAATTTTAAAGTAGTCAACTATACTTTATTGCTTGTTCGTTGTCATTTTGCTTTTCTACTTTCTCAGAGACGCGGAAGATAGGTCAGTACTCACCAACGGAGATATGATAGATAAAATCCTCCTCTTCTTCCCCTAGACTAGTCCATATATTTAGGAAGCAGTTCGGTTTTTCATAAGCCGATGAGTTACTCATAACACGTGATCTCGAAATGGACTAAAAAAACGAGTGGTGGTGAATTCTTGACCGTCAGCAAGCACACCCCTGAGAACTTCATGGTCTACGAGGAACAATAGTTTGAGGACTGCCAGACACCACATCTCCCCCTCCTCTGCCACTATGACGAACAGCTCCACTGATATCTCTCTATTCCACACAGATACACATTGTCTCTTGATACCGGAGTTAGTCCTATACAGTACAATTTTTTTATTTTATTTTATTTTTTAAGTACAAGGGAATTACTCCGGCAAATTATTAAACATGTTTGTTTATCATAATAATATAACATTAAATCTGAGGAGTAAGGCTACTGAAGAGGCTCGCGACAGTTGTATCTAGAAAAGTTATTCACAAAGCAGGAGCAATGAATATGCTTTCAGTATTTGTAGTCATATAGTAGAAACAAGAAGAAGCAGTACTGTACATTCAGATCTTGAATAGCGAGTTGTATTTCCAAAACATTAACTTCTATATAAGGATAAAGTCTTCATGTGTATGACAAAATTTTATCTTTGAGAAGTAAATGTTGGGAGTAAAGTCAAATATTAAGATGATTACATAAAGGTGTAAGAAGAAAATCTCTTGTGTATGATGAAAGGCTTACGTGAAGACAAGCCAGGACACAACCAACGTTAAATGAAGAGAGAGGACAAACATCGTGTCAGAAAATAAAACTGAGGAAAAAGTTTTGATGAACAACCATCGTAAATATCTCAAAAACTTCCTTTAGAGATGAAAGGCAATTAAACTTACACAACAGAAGACAAAGATGTTCATGTTTAACATCCCCTTTGGAGAATTAAAGTCCCGGTGTAATGGTTTTGCTTTATGGCGATTGGTCAATGAAAAGTCGATCAAGCAGGAACTAATACAATTTAGACGCAGCAGAGCTAAATAAGATTACAATACAAGACCTCGAGTTCAACAGAGAAAATAAAGAGAAATTTGATAAATAGTAAGTGTGTTATTGAAGATGAGCTAAATAACATGATATAACTAGAAGAAAATACCATGGTAAGCGGGTGAGTGAGGTAGAGGGACCATCTTAGACATGCTAGAATCTAATTAGAATTGGCGCCATAAAAAACTTTAGCTGATTGCTGACAGACTCGGGGCTGTTAATAACTAAGTTAGTAAGTCCCTTAAATACTCACGGTAATTTTCTCTTGATTAGAACTTTAGTTCATGGGTGCTGGCTGGGAACGAGGGGGGAGGGGGAGAAAAAGAGAACGAAAGAGAATCCTAATAGAAAAGTCAGAGAAAATGAGACAGAGAGAGAGAGAGACACAAAGATAGAAAGACAGACAGACAGATAGAAGGACAGACAGTTAAAAAAAATGATTATGAAACAAAAAAAACAGAAGGAAAAGAGAGAGCGAGACAGAGACAAAGATTAAAAGAAAAGATGAAAGAGACAGAGAGAGAGAAATATCCCCAAATGTCTCGACACATCTTTGCCAAAGTGTAAGAAGTCCATCCTCAAGATAAACGTAACAACATTGCTTTTCAAGATCAGGACTCACCAAGATTTCATACGTTTATTCTGTCTTCTAACTAGTGAACCTAAGTCGTTACCGGATCCTTATAAAGATCAAAGGTGACATGAAACTATATTTGAAGTTATTTTGAAACAGAAAACATCAAATGTGTGTCTTTGGAAGAATCACAAGCGTCATATGAACTATGTACCTTTAACGTGGCCCATAAACAGCGTAAAAAAATTCACCTGGATTGAGGATAATATGATTCCCCAGTCAAGGTGAGTTTCTTAGGGGTGACACGGTTCCATAAACACAATTACCGCCTCCTGTGCACATGCAATTTCACAGAGAATATAATAGCGCCCTCAAACCTCCTAAAATGACTACCTTATGATGACTCTATCTTCGAAATTATTATTTTTTCAATAATAAAGTCAGATAGTTAAGAACACCTTCCTATAGGCAAAGTTCACCTTAAGAACTTTTTAATCCGTGGTCAGGTCTGATCTACACCCATCATGTGTCATACCTGTAGAATTATATCGTTATTGTTTCTATTCAGGTTGAGAGTAAGGTGGATAATATCAGGTTTATAGGACTGAGTTTTTGAAGGCATCTAGGGTGAGACTCGCAGCTTCCTTTTCACCATCATCTGCGTCGAAGATGTTCTCACGGATTTTGAAACCAATTTAACATGATTTAGGCATTTTTGAGGACGATATTCATGCCAAATTTGAGCAACCTAGTGAGAGTGATTCTTGTTTTAGAGCGGAGAAACACACACAGACAAACAGACGAACAAAGTCAACTGTTATATCGTTTCTGTAAAATATAATGATATGTTGTATAAAAAGATAAATAAAGAAACTGCGAGAGTAAAAATAGGAGCACGAGAGAGATTGCTTGACATTGCTCGTTTCCCGTCCCAGGGCCAGGCGGTCCACCAGGGCAGGAACAAGAGCCTCAACACACAGCGGGCGGGACGGCTACTGACGTCGACAAAGGACTGGAGCAGCAGAGTTGCCAAATGGACCGACAGGACCTGTCATGGCTCAGAGGAAAAAGCCCTGACTACCTTTCGGAAAGTTCTTACATCTCTTCAGGCATATATAAAATAAATTAATTACTTATATAATGTAATTAATCTTTTTGTCGTTTCTTTTGCAAATCATTATACGAGATGAAACAGAAAAAAAAATAATATACGTTTTATCTCTTTTCATTGCTAACTTAGATTATACGCTATCAATTACTTCTCTTTTTATTGCTGAATCTTCAATCACTTAATAAATAATTACAGGCAGCACGTACAATGCCTTTGATACTATACCTATCTATAATAAAGATATAGTCAGCACTCATCTCGTAACCCTGCACCGAGTATGACGACCCATTACATCTGTTTAATTAATCATAAGTAAACAGTTGAGTGGACGCCCTGTTGCTCTAGCCTTTGGCAGTATTAGATGTGTTAAACGTTATTGTCACTAAGATAACACGTAAATAAACATAGTGTTAATAATAATAATGTAGTGTAGTGTGGTTATTGCCGTGGGTCTTGATGAAGTCTTTTCTATTAACGTGGTCTGTTAATGAGGTCGAATACGAGTATATATATATATATTGCCATGGGTTGTATGTATTGACGTGGGTTGTATGTATTGACGTGGGTTGTATGTATTGACGTGGGTTGTATGTATTGACGTGGGTTGTATGTATTGACGTGGGTGTTCATAAGGTCGTTTATATTGATAGGGGAGTTGAAGAGGTCATTTATGATTATTAGTGACAGGGTCGCGTTAATTGGTCGGAAAATGACATCGATTAGTAGCTATGTAAATTGGTATGTATGTATGTATGTATGTATGTATGTATGTATGTATGTATGTATGTATGTATGTTTGTATGTATGTATGTATGTAAGAGGCTACCTGTAGCGGGTTTGATCCCCGGCCAGGGTGAAACTATGGGCAAGTTTCTGTACGCCATTTGCCTCTGTCTACCAAGCAGTAATTGGGGACCTGGATGTTAATCGATTTGCGCATCTTCTGCCGGGATAATGGTTAGCCAGTGCAGTTGGCGAGTTGTCCGGTCTTCTCGTACTATTCCATGACATTGGGTCATGCAACTCGTTAACTCAGGGTGTGGTTGTTGTGTTAGTGACAGCTTCTACACCTTAAACACTTTCACGCTTAGGTGGCCCTTAGGCCGGCCACCCTGTTACACGAGAGGCAACCATTATGTATGTATGTAATGATGTGGGGGTTGGTGTAGTTGCTGGTATTAACGAGGGTGTTGGTGTTATCTTTGGTGTGGGCATTGGTATGGATGTAATTCTGGTATTACTATAACTGAAAACACCGTTGTTGACACCAAAACAGATGTTAGCCAAGGAGGAGATTTAGGTGGATGAGGGTCTGGTAAGAATGTGGAGGAGGAGGAGGAGGAGGAGGGGTACTGGGGTAGGGTGGCAGGTGGGAGAGGGGACAAAAACCAACCCCCTTGGGTAGTTGGTAGTAACGACGCGACTGTAAATTGCTCCATTAGACTGTTAACAGCCTAGCAGCCGCGATACATCAAACTGTGAAGAGTTGTTGGTGTAAAGCGACCGCCCCCTCCCCACCCCCCCTCCCCTCGTCTGTGTCTCTAGGGCCACCGAGGGAGGGAGTCATCAAGATACTGAAGGCGATGCACCTCTTAGATTATGTTGTAGTCGTCAACGTTACTCTTGTACATTTCGGACTTTTCGAGCTCCTCCACAATGTGTGTAATCCTGGACATTGCCAATACTACAAAAAGGCCAATACTGGAGTGAAACTACGTATTATATCTAGGTAAGATAGTTCTATCCCACTGTCGTCCAAAAGGCGGGCGAGCCCTTCAGACTAGGTAGCAGAACTGGCCATAGTGTCGGTGTGGCTGGTCGTAGTCTAGCACGCCGCCCATTCAATTATTGCAAATGGTGATGCGGAATACGATCTTGCCTACGAACGGGGGAGCGGGACGACCACACCAGGCAGTGGCCAAGGGTGAATGCCGGCCAAGGGTGACGCTCGGCCACACTGAGAGGTTGTTAAGGGTGACTGCTTGGCTAAACACGTGAGCTGGACGGGCACATAAACACAGAGGCGTCATAAGATACCTGGAATGAATGATGGCGCGTTGAGAACCCCATAAGACCACGATGGGGGCGTCAAGCTGAAAAATGACTGAAAGTAAAACGTCAAGGGCAAGGGGCAGAACGGTCGCCCCACACCCTGTGGTTAAGGATGAAAGGGTGAAAATTTTGTTTGGGGTAAGTCACGATTTTTTCTTTTCGTAACAAAAACATGGCACGACTCAAAGGGTTATCCTATTGAGCAAATACTTATACATATACACGTGTATGCCAAGGATAAAAATTGTACCTCCTACCATTTTTTGAGTAGTGCTGTAGATAGCCATAGTCTACCCTTTGTAGCAACATGCACTCATATTTGCACAGACATTTTGGTACAGACTACATTAGGAAGGCAGGAGATCAATAATAAAGTAGGAGACCAATAATAAAGTAGGAGACCAATAATAAAGCAGGAGACCAATAATAAAGCAGGAGACCAATAATAAAGCAGTAGACCAATAATAAAGTAGAAGACCAATAATAAATACCAATAAAATAGTGACGGGATATTGTCAAAGAGGTCGTTCATGACACTGACAAGGAAGACGAGTAATGGTCAGATATTTACACAAAACAAAGAAAGATGTGAAAGACTAAACGTGAGAGTGGCTGGGAGGTCAACATGCTCGTGTGTCACAGAAGAGAGTGGGTATATCCTCTGTATGTACCCTCAAGTACACCAAACAATGCATGAAAATGTCAATAATCTCCCCTAAGACTTCATGTGATAGAACTCTGAGATTATGTACATTACTGGATCAGTCTTCTAGTAGACCATCCTGGGACTAACATACTAGAAGTACATCCTAAACCCGTAACTTAAGCTGCATCCTAAACCCGTAACTTAAGCTGCATCCTAAACCCGTAACTTAAGCTGCATCCTAAACCCGTAACTTAAGCTGCATCCTAAACCCACATCCTAAACCGCACTATTGAATCTTGTATCAAAAACCTACATTTTGCAACATTGCATCGTACACCCACACCTCTAATCCTAACCCAACGTACTAGACCAGCATCCTCATGTTCTCCTACCCCCCCACCATGACTGCAACACGAGGCCGCATGTTTCAAATATTTATACACATCTGGGAGCGTCGTCCTCCTTGGCAGTAGACAGACGCTAAACTATTTCTGCAGTTTTTATTTTCGAGTGTCAATTGGTTTTGGCGTTATTTCTTCATGCATAAGCAAATACAGATTTTTACCCTTGTACCTGAGCATCTTTCTAAAATATGAGTTGATTTTTCGTTGGAAACTTAGATGTAGGATCAATAGATGTTTCATATTAAGTGGCTTGTAGCTGACGCTTGCATCTAAGCAACTGGGATTTCCAACACCAATACAGTGAGTGTGTAGCCGTGGCACTAAATTACTATATCCTTATTATATCCTTATATTACGATGATAATAGTTGAATAAAAGTTGTATAAAATCGACTGTATGATGTAAACAAGTTAACTATAAAGCTCGGGAAATATTTTTTTGCTTCAATATTATTCCGCAGCGACATGAAACGGGGTCAGTTAGTCGACAGGTTTACGGGAAGGTTTAAACATGCGATGATGTGGACGTGTTGCAGGCATGGCAGTTTGAGTCTTGCAGGTGTAGGAGTCACGCCTCGCCTGTCACTACCTATCATGAACCCTCCTGTAGGTGTAGGAGTCACGCCGCGCCTGTCACTACCTGTCATGAACCCTCCTGTAGGTGTAGGAGTCACGCCTCGCCTGTCACTACCTGTCATGAACCCTCCTGTAGGTGTAGGAGTCACGCCTCGCCTGTCACTACCTGTCATGAACCCTCCTGTAGGAGTCACGCCTCGCCTGTCACTACCTGTCATGAACCCTCCTGTAGGTGTAGGAGTCACGCCTCGCTTGTCACTACCTATCATGAACCCTCCTGTAGGTGTAGGAGTCACGCCTCGCTTGTCACTACCTATCATGAACCCTCCTGTAGGTGTAGGAGTCACGCCTCGCCTGTCACTACCTGTCATGAACCCTCCTGTAGGTGTAGGAGTCACGCCTCGCTTGTCACTACCTATCATGAACCCTCCTGTAGGTGTAGGAGTCACGCCTCGCTTGTCACTACCTATCTATCATGAACCCTCCTGTAGGTGTAGGAGTCACGCCTCGCCTGTCACTACCTGTCATGAACCCTCCTGTAGGTGTAGGAGTCACGCCTCGCTTGTCACTACCTATCATGAACCCTCCTGTAGGTGTAGGAGTCACGCCTCGCTTGTCACTACCTATCATGAACCCTCCTGTAGGTGTAGGAGTCACGCCTCGCCTGTCACTACCTGTCATGAGCCTCCTGTGGGTGAGTCACGCCTCGCCTGTCACTACCTGTCATGAACGCTCCAGGTCGTCACTGTCACCACCTGCTCCTCACGCCTCACCTGTCACCTGTCATGAACCCTCCTGTAGGTGTAGGAGTCACGCCTCGCTTGTCACTACCTGTCATGAACCCTCCTGTAGGTGTAGGAGTCACGCCTCGCCTGTCACTACCTGTCATGAACCCTCCTGTAGGTGTAGGAGTCACGCCTCGCTTGTCACTACCTGTCATGAACCCTCCTGTAGGTGTAGGAGTCACGCCTCGCCTGTCACTAACTGTCATGAACCCTCCTGTAGGTGTAGGAGTCGCACGAAGATGGACAGAGTAAACATTCCAAAAAATTATATAATTACTGGTAAAATTATGTGCCAAATTGTTATCCTCGCTCAACGAAGCCCGGGAAGACACTATACAAATGAGTTCCATCAATCAGCTAATTACACCATCCGAGTTTATTTCACGTACAACCGTAAAACCCTATTGAGTATTTACTTCTATTCTTGTTTGTGTAAATAGCTATTAGTATATTTTAATTATTATTACGCTATGTTTACCATACACCAAAGACACTTCTTGTTAATTTCCAATCTAAATAATGTACTGTTTCAATGACACTTACGAAGCTACTTATTGTTTTGTTAAGAGCATTTCACCATTAATAGGCGAAAATAAGGTCATTTAGAGTTTTTATAGGCAGGCATTTAACGGTCTTTATAGTGTGATCCTACTGTCGCCTGTGAAAAGGAATTGCAATTAATTTTAAGACGTTCTCTCTCTCTCTCTCTCTCTCTCTCTCTCTCTCTCTCTCTCTCTCTCTCTCTCTCTCTCTCTCTCTCTCTCTCTCTTTTATTTTGTCTCCAATACTGTTTTTTGTTTTTATATCTTCTTCTCTATCTCAGTAGCTCTCTCACTGTCAATAGTGCACTGGCCTACAGGACTATATAGATGTATACTAGTTGGGTTATTAACAGACTAATATTTGTCTCTTAGATCTGGACATGTAGGCAGCACTGGGTGACTATATTCAGGTTTCAACAAATTGGAAGACTGACCTCACCCAGGTGCTGATAATCCACCAAGTAGCGTCCTTATTGTACACTAACTGCACTTTCTTCCCCTTTGGCCACATTTCAGGGCTTTTCATGACAAGATTTTCGAGTTTTTTCCAGGACTGTGAGAGCCCTAAGATTCCTTGTAATTCGAAGTATAAATAAGGGAGCGGAAAGTGGAAGTAAACGATTTATTAAGAAAAATAAATATATAAATTTATTTAAATTTTCTGGTATTTCTTCTCCTTTTCGGTTTTATATTTGGTTTAGTGTTATTTTCCCAAGGCAAACATAATCAGGAGTGTTACGTACTGTACAGGACTTAGACAAGCCATTGCCACACCAAATATTAAATTTCTTTATACTCTGAATCATTTATGTAAAATCCTCAACGATATGATTAAATTTCTCACGTTTTCTCTACACAAGTTTGCAAAGTACATTTTCCTGTTGCTCGATATTTATTTGTGACTATAGTGTCTGGATTGCAATTCATACAAAGTCGAATATTTTAGTTCATGTTGAAAGCATTTGTCTTTCCATGGCACACACCGACGTCCACGACATACATAAACGCCCCAGAGAAACTTCAGATTCACATCAGATGTACGAAAATATTGAATGCTGGAGGTGAATATAGATATAAGGCATCTGCAAATAATTAATCTGAAACGTACAGTATTTTGAGTTTTCCGAAGTCTCTCTGGCCAAGATAATATGTCCTCTCATGTTAGTAGAGCTCGAATATATTCAGCGAGTCGACGACAGTTTAATACAGAAAATAAAAAAAAGTACTACCATGTTAGACACTGTAGTTTGATTTTAAGTTAAGAAACTTTAGTTACTAAATCATAAGTATGTAGAAATCTACTTGAGCAGTAGGGCTTACAAGAACATCCTATAATACAGATTAAAAAAATATAGTAATACTTGGTCAGATTACTCCTGCAAATTACAAGAAAAATCATGAATTCGTTTGGAAAGTGCACGCCATTACTGGCCTTGGACGTCTGGTAACTCAAACACAAGCTACAGGTACAACACAAAACAAAACAAAAACAACAGCAAGAAACTTACCCCAAATGATCTGTCCTATTCTTACAAGACATATTTATTTATTTATTTATTTATTTCTTTATTTATTAGTTATTATTATGTTTTACGGGGATTAGCCCACCCAGGCAGAGGTCCCCGAACCACATCGGGGCCGGGGGGGGTTACTGAATAAAAAAATAAATACAGATATGGAGGAAAATAAACAAATCAAGAGGGAGAAATGATAATTATATATATTGTGTTGTCAAAGAGAGAGAAACAATTGAAACCCTACAATTGTGTGTAAATGAAGCAGAAAGTCAAAACAGCAACCTTGGTCTTGGTAAGTATTACATCATATTGCATTATATGTTTAATGCCAATTCCCGGTAAAATATATGAAAACAATAATTCGTTCCGAGGCAGCGAGTCTTACTCAACAGAATGTTCTTCTTAAAGTTTGGCCACAACACCTCCTGATGCCCCTCTCAACCGTAAACATTCTGAAAGGTTGTGATACTTTCCCGAATTCTAGGAAAGTCTGATGACAGTAGAGTAATCGGAACGCATAAAATTAAAACTAAAATATACTGGTGCTTGATAAACGAGAACTGAAAATTTGCATAGACTGTTACATATATTTATTGTTAATGATGAACAATGCGTCGTGTGAAATAGCATATATACAATCCAGTTCACCTAGCGGAAAATCCTTAGAATTATTAAATATCAAAGGGATGCCAGACATAGATATAACATAAAATAAATTATTACTCTTTAAATGGTAATGACGCATGGTCCATCACACACTTTGTGAAATAATATTACGCAGTTTACGATTAAAATTAAATGCACGCTGTGAGATGAAATATTAAAACATATATATCTATGCAGTTACTGATTCACTTGCATTCTGGGTAGAAATTTGTTCGTGGCAATATTCGTCAGTTAATATTATAGGGAAAAATATGGGGAGGGAAGAAACTTTATGAAATTGTTTGCCCATAATAAGAACCGTCTCACGGAGTAGGAAAATGTGCTAGGGGGCTAGTTTATTGGGCACCCCTTTGCATCCTGGGCAAGGTGAAGCGCAAAAACGTTTATAGCGCCTAACAGGGAAGCATATCTGGAATGTGTTAGATTGTCCCTTTTAGTTTTGATGCTTAATTTTGTGTTAACTGCTTCACCTGCTATCTGTTCATCTGTCCCAGTCTTTCTCTGCACATCTAATCTATCCTAGTCCTGCTACAGCGCACCTATCCTAGTGTTGCTACAGCTCACCTATCCTAGTCCTGCTACAGCGCACCTATCCTAGTGTTGCTACAGCTCTCCTATCCTAGTCCTGCTACAGCGCACCTACCCTAGTGTTGCTACCAAGCTATTCAACACACCCAACTTCATTCCGATAATGGAACACTCCGCCAAGCCTTGACACTGTCACACTAGATCTACTGTAGTCGTTACAATCGCAAGTAACCGAGTCTAATGCCTTAAGTGTGTCTTATTACCTCGAAAAAGCAATATGCTGATTAATATTTAGTGTCGTTATACCTACTTTAGGTATAATTTGGCTATGTTTTTATTGCTTCCCTGTTCCCCACGAGAACTAGCCAGCGGCAGTAGAGGAAGCAGACAATGCTTGTACCTTAACATCAACATAATGCTGCCACACTTGACGCATTACACCACCCTGTGTGCATAACACACACACACACACACACACATATATATATATACCTAGTCTTTCCATGAACCATCAAGCGCCAGTATATTAATTCTCTTAAGAAAACCAGTATTTTTTTCGGTATGGTTAACAGTGAAAGTGGGTTTGGTTGACCCGGACCGTTAGAGACAGTGCAGCACACTGTAGACTTAGCCTCTTTTCGGTGCCCATGGTGACATATAGGTTGAGTGAGTCCGGTATTACACTCGATCACCGTCACCTTTCACATCCATAAAGTTAGGTACCCAACCACAGCTGGGTGAACTGTTGACGGGGGCGGGGGCGGGGCTGGGGTGTTGTAGGCTCAGACCGTCATTCAGGACAGGTGGCGACCGCTGGATAATAGTAGGAGATAATGTAAACAAACTGGTCAAATTGTCGACTTTCTTCAGCTTGAACCCTTTGTCTCTTTGTTACATAACGTCGGTGATTTGCACTATTATCTGTTCAAAACTAACAGGACTTAATTAGAGATTCAGTAAGGCTACATAATAGTTAACGAGGAACGCTACTTTGCTTGTGTCACTTTACCCTTAATTAAACACAACAGGCTCGCTGCATTACAATGTGTATCGCAGAATGTGGAGTTGATTTTTTGAGTGTTTTTCTATTTCATCTCGGTTCAGGAGTCCCGTAATGATGCTATTAACATGTGGAAATCACTGTACCTGAACCTGAACTGTATTTGTGCTGTTTAGTTTTTTGGGTAAAAGTTTTAAATATGAATGTGTTCGTGTATGGGCAAAACACACATGTTTACTCCACCTGACGTGCTTAATATCCGATGTTGATGTTATGATTTTAAATTTTTAGTTCGTATGATATTCGTAAAATTTATAACTACGAAAATTTTTAGAGCGAAAAATAATATATTTTTGTTTATAAAATTTGTGTTTATATCTGATTATCTATAAATTAATATTATAGAAATATATAGTGCTATATAATTATCCCATGAGCATAGTGATACGTAAGATAAAAAAATATGTAGCTTGTTAAAATATAATACTGCATATTGAAGTTTTATACAAGTACATAATGATGAACATATTTAAAGACTCCTATACGGTATATCCTCAACATATATACGAAGAAACGTTTAGACAGCAACTTATATATCAACTAGCTAATGTTAGATGCTGTAAAGGTGAACGAATATAGACTTGAGATATAACTTTAGACGTCAGTAAATGTTTTGGCAATGTAGCCAGCAGGAGTATTGATGCAGTCCCCTTGAAACATCGCTTCATAATATTTACAATCCAAAGTTGAGTTAAAAATTTAAATACTGACAATAACAACTAAATAACAGTCATCATTCCTAACTTATTTTTTCTGTGAGTAGTTTTGTT